>NW_003852441.1:11343521-11349054 GCF_000181295.1 Otolemur garnettii | reverse complement strand
GGAACCTCAAGCTGTCCCCCTGGGTAGAGTGCTGTGGCATCTCAGCTCACAGCAACCTCCAACTCCTGGGCTCAAGCGAGTCTTCTGCCTCAGCCTCCCAAGTAGCTGGGACCACAGGCACCCGCCCCAACGCCTGGCTATTTTTTTGGTTGCAGCCATCATTGTTGTTTGGCTGGCCCGGGCTGGATTCGAACCCGCCACCTTGGGTGTATGTGGCTGGTGCCTTAGCTACTTGAGCCACAGGCGCCAAGCCTCCTGTGGCTTTTGATAGTTTTACTACAATATGGCTTAGTGTAGATCTATTGAGTTTATCCTGCTTTGGATTTATTGTATTTATTTGATGTATAGATTGATGTCTTTCATCAAATTTGGGAGGTTTTTGGCCACTATTTCTTTATTGTTTTTTCTGCCCATTTCTTGTCATCTTATTCTAGAACTTCCATGGTAGTTGGTATGCTTGATGGTTTCCCACAAGTCACACAGATTTTATTCATTTTCTTCTTCTTTTTCCTTTCTGCTAATCAGACTGGCTAAATTCAATTACCTTATCTTCAAGTTTATTAACTCTTTCTTCTGCCTGCTCAAATCTGCCATTGAGCCTCTCTAGTGAATTGATTTTAATGGACTTTATTTTGTAGAGCAGTTTTAGATTCATGGTAAAATTGAACAGAAAGATATTTCTCATATACCTCTTGCCTGCACACTTGCATATCCTCATCTATTATCAATATCCCCCATCAGAGTAATGGGGAATACAAGTGAGGACCCTACATTGACACATCATTATCACCAGAGTCTGTAGTTTATATTAGGGTTCATTAGGGTTGTATATTCAGTGAGCTTAGATACATTTATAATGGCATATATTCACTTTTCTAATATATAAATGTATAGGGTAGTTTCACTGCCCTAAAAATTCTCTCCTTCCCAGGCAACCACTCATCATCTTACTGTCTCAATAGTTTAGCCTTTTCCAGAATGTCATATAGTTGGAATCGTTTATAGCCTTTTCAGACTGGCTTCTTTCATTCATTTAATATGCATTTAAGTTTCCTGTATGTCTTTTCATAGCTTGATAGATTATTTCTTTTTAGTGCTGAATAATGTTCCATGGTCTGGACCTACTAATGGACATCTTATTTGCTTCAAGTTTTGACAGTTAAAGGTGCTATAAATATCCACATACAGATTTTTGTTTTCACATCTGTTTTCAACTCCTTTGGGTAAATAACCATGGAGCATAATTGCTGGATTTTTATGGTAGAAGTATGTTTAGTTTTGTAAAAACTGTTTTTCAATGTGGCTGTACCACTTTGTGTTCCAGTCAGCAATGAATGCGAGTTGCCAGTGTTCTAGATTTTGTTCATTCCAATAGGTATATAGTGGTATCCAGTAAAAGGTGAAAGATTTATACCATCTGAAGAGAAACCAGAGTATTTATAGTGGTATCTAGTGAATTTTTCATATCACTGATTGTACTTTTCTTTTTTTTTTTTTTTTGAGACAGAGCCTCAAGCTGTCCCCCTGGGTAGAGTGCCGTGGCATTACAGCTCACAGCAACCTCCAACTCCTGGGCTGAAGCGAGTCTCCTGCCTCCGCCTCCCAAGTAGCTGGGACCACAGGCGCCCGCCACAACGCCCGGCTATTTTTTGGTTGCAGCCGTCATTGTTGTTTGGCGGGTCCGGGCTGGGGATTCGAACCCGCCACCTTAGGTGTACGTGGCTGGCGCCTTAGCCGGTTGAGCTATAGGCGCCGAGCCTGATTGTACTTTTCAACTTCAGTATTTCTATTTCTTTTATTTCTGTATCCATTTGTTTGTCCATCCCTATTTGTTCGTATATATTTCTCCTGATTTCCTTTAACTCATTGAGCATATTTAAGATTATTGATTTAATGGTTTTTACTAGTATTCCCAATGTCTGAGTTTCCACTGGAATAGTTTCTGTCAAATGATCCTTTTCCTTTGAATGAGTCATATTTTCCTATTTATTTGTATATTTTATAATATTTTTTATTGAGGACTAAATGCTTTGGATATTATAACGTGGAAATCATACTCTGTTCTGCCTCAGGGGTTGCTTTTGGTTGCTATAGCCATTTATTTGTATACTCACTTTTTCCAACTATTTTTACAAAGTCTGTATTCCTTTTTGTATGTGGTAACTGGCATTCCTGTTCAGTTATCTCTGCAGTTATCTCTGTGACCTGACAGAGATATTCTTAAATACCTAGATCCTACCCCCGAACAAAAGCATGTATATCTCTTGAAATTTCTGCTTAATTGATGTTCCAGGAAAGCGGCTGCAGCCCAAGGAGGATCTGAAACAATGGCATTTGTCTACTCTGGCTTCTCAGGAAAGTGCCAGACTAACCAAAGCACATAATCCCATGTTTTTGGAGGACAAGGTCCTTATTACCCACTCTTGCTCCAGCCAGTAGCTGTAGTAACATGAGCTGCCGTTCTCATGGCCAGGGTGGGGTTGAAGAATGGGGGGTTATAGGTGCTTTACACACCCAAGAGTGCTCTTACTGAAATTCAGCAACCTTTCCCTTCATCAGGCATTCTCTGAGTTGCTATAAAACAGCTCAGCCTCCAGGGTTTTGAAATAATTGATTTTGATTTTTTTTTTTTTATAGCTAGAGGGTTATTTTGATGGAAGGACTGAGCATTGAGCTGTGGGGTTTCCTACTCCAAATTTTTTTTTTTACATCATACTTCGGATTTTAAATTTTGTTTTGTTAAATAAAAAACCTCCATAAGACATTATAAAATCAATATTCGTTTAGAGATATCCATATGATTTACTTTGCTCATCTTTTCTTGAGCTCAGACCTTCTGTCTGGATTTTTTCTTGGTGTCAAAAATCTCTTATTTTTTTATTTTAGTTTGAAATGTAAATGTCTTTATTTCACTTTTTTTTTTTTTTTAGATAAGGCCTCACTCTTTTGTCCAGGCTAGAGTGCATTGGTGAAATCCTCTATCACTACAACCTCAAACTCCTGGGCTCGAGTGGTCTTCCACTTCCTCAACTTCCCAAGTAGCTGGACTATAGGCATATGCCACCATGCTCAGCTGATTTTTTTACTTTTTGTAGAGATAGGGTCTCAGTCTTGCTCTGGCTGGTCTCAAGCTCCTGACCTTAAGCAGTCCTCCTACCTGGGCCTCCCAAAGTGCTAAGATTATAGGTGTGAGCCACCATGCCCAGCCTAAATTCATTTTTAGAGAGGTTCCTAGGTATAGAATTTTAGGTTGGCAGTTGTTTCAACATAAATATCATTCTGGCTTCCATTACTGCTGTAAAGAAGATAGCTCTTAGTTAACTACTCTTGCTTTTAAAATTTTTATCAGTTTTACTTGGGTAGATGTGGTGTGGATTTTTAAAAAAATAATCCTTTTTGAAATTCTTTTTTTTTTAAATTTCAGATTAATATCCGGGTACAAATGATTAGGTTACCATGTTTACATATATTAGGTAAGGTCCCTGTTGTAGTTGTGTCCCACACCCAAAAGGTATGCCATATACCCTTACATTGTACCAATTAGGTGGGAGTACACCAGCCCCCTCTCTTCTCTTCTCTCTCTTCTCCCTTCTCTCCTTTCCCCCAACTTGAATTGAGTTTTTCTCTTGTGTGAGTGTATATGTATATTAGTTCATCCGCTGGTTTCATATTAGTAATGAGTACATTGGATACTTTCTTTAACATTCTTGTGATACTTTACTAAGAAGAATGTGTTTCGGCTCGGTGCCTGTGGCTCAAGCGGCTAAGGCGCCAGCCACATACACCTAAGGTGGCGGGTCGAATCCCTAGCCCGGCCCGCCAAACAACAACGATGGCTGCAACCAAAAAAATGGCCAGGCGTTGTGGCGGGCGCCTGTAGTCCCAGCTACTTGGGAGGCTGAGGCAGGAAACTCGCTTGAGCCCAGGAGTTGGAGGTTGCTGTGAGCTGTGATGCCATGGCACTCTACCCAGGGGGATAGCTTGAGGCTCTGTCTCAAAAAAAAAAAAAAAAGAAGAATGTATTTCAACTCCATCCAGGTTAATACAAAAGATATAAAGTCTCCATCTTTTTATGGTTGAATGTTATTCCATGGTATACATATACTATAATTTATTAATCCATTCCTGAGTTGATGGGTACTTGGGACCATCTTGTCAGGATTTCCACATCTCATTGATTATAAATTGAGCCACAGTGAACAATGTAATGCAAAAGTGCAAATGTCCTTATGATAAAATGATTTTTTTTCTTCTGGGTAGATAACTAGAAATGGGATTGCAGGATCAAATGGTAAGTCTATTTTGAATTCGTTGAGGATTCTCCATACTTCTTTCCAAAGAGGCTGTATTAATTTGAAGTCTCACTAACAGTGTAAAAGTGATCCCTTCTCTTCCTAGCCACGCCAGCACCTGCAACTTTGGGAATTTGTGATATGGGATAATCTTATTGGGGTTAAGTAATATCTCAGGGTGGTTTTGATTTGTATTTCTCTGATGATTATGGGTGATGATCATTTTTTCATATGGTTGTTGGCCATCCATCTATCTTCTATAGAGAAGGTTCTGTTCATGTCTCTTGCCTAGTGATAGATGAGATTGTTTGCTCTTTTTTTGTTGGTTAATGTCGAGTTCTCTATAGATTCTAATTATCAATCCTTTGTCAGATTTGTAACAAGCAAATATCTTTTCCCATTCTGAAGGTTGTTTATTTGCTTTAATTGTTGTGTTCTTAGCTGTGCGTATTTTTGGCCTAATTAAGTCCCATTTGTTTACTTTTGTTGTTGTGATTGCCAATTAAGTCTTTTTCATAAAATCTTTCTCCAAGCCAACATCATCAAGAGTTTTTCCTCCTGCACTTCTTTCTAAGATTTTTATCATTTCACATCTTAGATTTAAATCTTTAATTTATCTTGAGTCAGTTTTTGTAAGTGGTGAAAGGTGCAGATCCAGTTTTAGTCTTTTTTTTTTTGAGACAGAGTCTCACTTTGTCGCCCTCAGCAAATGCTATGACATCACAGCTCACAGCAACCTCAAACTCCTGGGTGTAAGTGATTCTCTTGCCTCAGCCTCCCAAGTAGCTAGGACTATAGGCACTTGCCACAACACCCAGCTATTTTTTTGTTGTTGTTGTTATTGTTGTCATTGTTGTTTAGCAGGCCCTGGCCAGGTTGGAAATCACCAACCCTGTTGCTTGTGGCCGTTGCCCTAATCACTGAGCTCCGTGCGCTGAGACTAGTTTCAGTCTTTTACATTTGGTTAACTAGTTTTCCCAGCACCATTTATTGAATAGGGGTTCTTTCCCCAAGTGTATGCTTTGGTTTGGTTCATCGAAAATTAGATGGCAATAAGAGGCTGGTTCCACCTGTAGGTTTTCTATTCTGCTCCGTATATATCTATGTCCATTTTTGTACTGCCAATACCTTGCTGTTTTGATCACTATGGACTTGTAATATAACCTGAAGTCTGGTAGAGTGATGCCTCTGGCTTTCTTTTTATTACGAAGAATAGCCTTGGTTATAGGGATTTTTTTTTT
>NW_003852441.1:11293881-11342371 GCF_000181295.1 Otolemur garnettii | reverse complement strand
CGAACCCGCCACCTTAGGTGTACGTGGCTGGCGCCTTAGCCGGTTGAGCTATAGGCGCCGAGCCCCTCAACTGGTTTTAACAGCAGTAACTCCATTTCTGTTCATTTAATTTTTTTAGAGATTACTTTAGCAGTTATAACATTCATGTTTATGTTATCAAAATTACTTATCAGAGTTTAAATATCAACAACAAAGAAGCCATCAATTCTGTATTGACAGGTTGAGGTAGACTTTCTAGAAACCTTTAAAAAATATTTTTAATATATAAAAATAGTCTGTAAAACAAGTTCAAATAACACAGAAGTAAAAAATGATAGTTGCCTTCTCTTATCACACCACTTGGTGTGTGTACTTCCAGAACCTTTTTATAAATGAGCATATGGTTGATCCTTTTTAAAAAAATGTGAATATTAGGCCAGGCGCGGTGGCTCCTGTAATCCTAGCATTCTGGGAGGCTGAGACAGGTAGATTGCCTGAACTCACAGGCTGGAAACCAGCCTGAGTCAGAGTGAGTTCCTGTCTCTAAAAATAGCTGGGTGTTGTGGCAGGTGCCTATAGTCCCAGCTACCCGGGAGGCTGAGGCAGGAGAATCACTTGAGCCCAAGAGTTGGAGGTTGCTGCAAGCTATGACACAATAGCACTCTTCCCAGGGCGACTCTGTCTCAAAAAAAACAAAAAAAAAAACCAAAAAAAACCAGTGAATATGCTATGTGTTTGCTGTAAACTTTTTTTTAACTTTGCAATATGTCATAGACATCTTTTTGTGTCAATACATGCAAATGTACTATACTCCATTATTTTTAAGGATAATATAATATTGCATCAAATGAATCATAGTTTACTTAAACATATTCCTTTTGATGGGAAATTTACATCAACACCAATTTTTCTCTGTTAAAAACAGTACTGCAGTGAATATAGTACTATTTCGGTGTACATAAATCATTGGCACCCCTACAAATCTTTCTGTAGGCTAGATTCTTTTTTTTTTCTTTTTGAGACGGAGTCTCACTACATCACCCTCGGTAGAGTCATGGCGTCACAGCTATATTTTTTTGTTGCTGTTGTCATTGTTGTTTAGCTGGCCCAGGATGGTTTCAAACCTGCCAGCATGGATTTATGTGGCCAGTGCCCTAACCACTGAGCACAGGCGCTGCCAGTTTCTTTTTTTGTTTTGAGACAGAGTATCACTTTGTTGCCCTCAGTAGAGTACTGTGGAGTCACAGCTCATAGCAACCTCAAACTCTTGAGCTAAAGTGATTCTCTTGATTCAACCTCCCAAGTATCTGGGACTACAGGCACCCCACAAAATTCCTAGCTATTTTTTGTTGCTGTTGTCGTTGTTTTAGCTGGCCTGGGTCAGATTCAAACCTGCCAGCCTCAGGGTATGTGGCTGGCTCCATAACCATTGTTCTACAGGTGCCCAGCCTAGGATAGATCTTAAAAGTGGAATTTCTGGCTAAAAGGGAATACATTTAAAATTTTTTCATTAAAAGAATTCAGATAGGGTGGCACCTGTGGCTCACTGTGTAGGGCCCCAGCCCCATATACCGAGGGTAACAGGTTCGAACCCGGCCCCAGCCAGACTACAACAAAAAAATAGCCAGGGTTGTGGTGGGCACCTGTAGTCCCAGCTACTTGAGAGGCTGAGGCAAGAGAATCTCCTAAGTCCAAGTGTTGGAGGTTGCTGTGAACAGTGACGCCACGGCACTCTACCAAGGGTTATAAAGTGAGACTTTGTCTCTAAAAAAAAAATACAAATTCAGATAGCTGCAAGAAGTTTAGTATGATTGGAATCTACTGGGAGAGATGAGGTAGATGGTTGGTGGGAGATCCTGAAGGATCTTGTGAGCTATTTAAGCAGGACTATTTGAAAAGTTTTAATTGGGGAATAAATTGAACATATTTGTATTTTAGAATGTTTATTCAGACACAATATGGAAGATCTATTGGGGCCTAAATAAGATGCAGGGAGGTCAATTACAATAGATTTGAAATAATATTGAATTAATGTAGCAGTGGATAGAGGGGTATATTAGGGAGACATTAAAAATTAGATCTGAATAACCAGTTGGAAGGGGGAAAAGAAGTAGGAGTGAAGGTTTCAGATAGTTTGGGTTTTCAGTGGGAAGCAGTGCCATTAACTAAGAAAGGAAATATAATAGGAAGTAGAAGATTTGAGGGTAAAAAACCAAATGAGCAGAATTTTATTTACTTATTTTTTTGAGACAGAGTCTCACTTTGTCATCCTTCATAGAGTGCTATGGTGTCATAGCTCACAGCAACTTCCATCTCTTGGGCTCAAGCCATTCTCTTGCCTCAGCATCCTGAGTAGCTGGAACTACAAGTGCCTGCCACAATGAGTAGCTATTTTTAGAAAGGGGACTTACTCTGGCTCAGGCTGGTCTTGAACCTGTGAACTCAGGGCAATCTACCCACCTTATCCTCCCAGAGTGCTAGGATTGCAGGTGTGAACCACCTTGCCCAGCTTCAAATGAGCACAATTTTAGATGTGTTCTATTTGAGGTGTTTCCAAATAGAACTCTTCATAAGGTTACTGGGTGTATAGACTTAAAGCTTGTAGAAAAGGTCTACTAGGGCCCAGGGGTGTCCAACTTGAGTCTTGTAGGCCACATGCGGATTATTTGAGGACTGTTTTGCTTATCTATGGTGTCTGATATTACAGATATATACATGGACCTTTTTGTTTGTTCTTCAGCTTTTAGTTAGTGTTTGTATATTTAATATGTGGCCCAAGACAATTCTTATTCTTTCAATGTGTGGCAGAAAAGAAAAAAGGTTTGGACACTCCTGGTGGCTAAAGAGAGAGATTTAGGAAGTGTTAAGGTATAAATGGTAGCAAAAAGCCTGGCCTAAATGTCAGAGTTTGTCATACACGTGTAAAATCACCAGTGATCTGAAAATGTTAGTAAATAGTAGAAAAAAGGACTAAGGACAGAACTTTCAGCCTTTGTGGGCAGTTGGAGAAAAAGCAGTAAGCTGAAGCTGAGCCAATAGAATGAAAATGAGGGGTCAGTAGTATCTTGGGAGCTGAGGGGAAAATGATTTTAATCAGAAGTATTAACATAGAGTGTCAGATATTACAGTGAGATTGTATGTGATAAAGACTGAGAAAAAACTATCATTGGATTTAGAAATTAACTTCCTTCCAATGAAGTAATCTAAATGAAAATCAGATTTTAGTGAGTTAAAGAAGGAATATAAGTTGAGAAAATGAAGACAGCAATTATAGATTAACTGCTTAAGGAAGAAGGGACACTGACATTTATTGAATGCCTACTGGGTTTCAGGTACTGTACTTGGGGGATGTGTATGTTAACTAAGACACCAATAATGGATTTAATTACTGGCATTTCTTTTTTTTTTTTGCAGTTTTTGGCTGGGGCTGGGTTTGAACTTGCCACCTCCAGTATATGGGGCCGGTGCCCTATTCCTTTGAGCCACAGGCGCTGCCCTGGCATTTCTTTTCTTTTTTTTTTTTTAATGGTATCTGGGGGTAGTAGTCTTTTATTTATTTATTTATTTTTTGGCTGGGGCCGGGTTTGAACCTGCCACCACCAGTATATGGAGCTGGCACCCTACTTCTTGAGCCATCAGGCACCACCCCTGGCATTTCTTTTGGCTAAAAAATATATATCTTTTGCTCAAAATCATTGTCACTTTGTTGTACATATAAGGTGTGAGCACCTCATTGTTTAATAAGGAAAGGGAACCTCTTTCATTTCTTGTGGTAAAAATTTTTGTTCTTCATCCCTCTGAGGGGGAAAGTTGGTACTGAATTTTATCTACATTGTATCCTTCATCCTCTTCTAAACTTAAACAGAATTGTGCTGACCATTGTCCTTCACTCTCAGGCCCGGTATGAAAGCCAGCGGATCCAGATGGAGTCGGAGCTGGCTATGCGGCTGGAGCAGCAGGTGACAGAGCGGCTGGCACAGGCTCAGGAGAGCAACCTTCGGCAGACAGCCTCCCTGAGGGAACATCATAGGTATGGGACTTACTGGATGCTGCTTTTCCCTAGCAAGTATTATTAGTGCCCTGCCCACATCTTCATGGATGTCATTATCATTTTCCAACATACTGGCTCCCAGAGTACTTTCAGTCCATCAGGCAGGACCTACGTCTCTTTTGGGAAGGCTGCCTTGAGGTGCTCATTGAGTGCCAGAAGTGCCTGGGAATTTTCATTCCATAGGGAGGAGCCTGTAACCCCAAACTAACAGGTACAGGACTATAAACTTCCCAACCCCCTTGTGGGACAGTGCTGAGGCACCTGCGTTGTGCTGTCTTCAGAGCTGCTCTGTGGGATTGAGCCTCCTTCGTAGCTCAGTCTCACTTCTCCTCGCTCCCATCAATATTTTCTGGAAACACTTCTTAAATAAATCACTCTCCCATAAGACCCCAGCCTTGTTCTTTTCTTTGTCCTGTGCTGTGGCCAGGCTGGCTGTGCACCCATGATGTCTTTTTCTCATGTGGCCATATTTTTAATCTAATTTCAGTCCTCTTTTCTCACCTATGGCCTTTTAGGAAGCAGTTGCAGGACCTGACTGGACAGCACCAGCAGGAACTGGCCAGTCAGTTGGCTCAGTTCAAGGTGGAAATGGCAGAACGAGAGGAACGGCAGCAGCAGGTGGCTCAGGACTATGAACTCAGGTACTGGTTCCGGGAGTGTCCATTTTAGGCCTCAGCTCCTTTCCTGTTGGTATAGTCCACACTGGGAATGGTATAGAGCCACTCCTTGGTAGATCTGTCTTCTAAATTTGTCCTAGCTCTTTTCAGAATTTCAGATGTCTCACATTCCATTTTGGTTCTTATCCTTCAATTCTCTGCTTCCTTACCGGCCCTGACTTAACCTCTCCCCTGTTTTCTTCAGACTGGCCCGGGAGCAAGCACGAGTACAGGAACTACAGAGTGGAAACCAACAGCTAGAGGAACAGCGGGTAGAGCTGGTAGAGCGACTCCAAGCCATGCTGCAGGCGCACTGGGACGAGGCAAACCAGCTGCTTAGCACCACTCTCCCTCTTCTTAACCCTCCAGTATGCATTGCTGCTTGAGCCAAGCTATTCAGTGTTATGTTCTAGATTCCATCTTTGGAAATATAGCTCCCTCCCAAGGGAAGTCCTAAGTTCAGTCCCAAGGACTTACATCAGGGGAAAATTTGGTAGACTTTCCCAGAGAATAACCATCTCATCTTTTTTTCATGGCTGTGGCTCACTCAGACTAGCCTCATCCATTGGTATAGCTTTCTTCTCCCAGTCTCAAGAAGTAATGATTAATATGTGGTATTAGTTTTATAGAATGACGGCTAAATGAGGGAAAGGGCCAAAGATTGTTGTTAAGTCCTGCCCTAGAGTACTGTCTCCCTGCAACCCTTCTTATGATGGCACCTCCTACTTCCTTCTTTTAATTATGAATTATTAGCTATAATATTTTTCAGGATAATAAAATGCACATGGTAAAAACAGTCCAAACTGTTCAAAAAGGTATGCAGTAAAAAGTGATCTCCATTTTATCCCTGTGTCTCACTCTTCCAGTTTCTCTCCCCAGAAGCAACAACTGTGCTGGTGTCTTGAATGTCTCCCCACTTTCCCTTACCCACCCTCCCTGGCCTGTACACCAGATGGTTGCCTTCTATATACCGCTTTTATTCAATCAAGTGTTTCCTATATTTTGTATCTACAAACAGTACTACAATAAATATCATTAATATATCTTTGTGTAAGTACATATATAAAATTTCTAGAAGTAGAATTGTAAAGTCAAAATTAAGCAGTTTAAAATTAGATATAAATTTGACGTTACCAAATCTCCTTTTCAAGAAGTTTTAATAATTTATAATCTTACTAAAGTGTCTGTACCATGTCTTAGCTCTTTAAACTCATTGGGCTTTGATCCTTCCTTCTTCCTTTCTCTTGGCCAGGTTCCTCCCGCTGGCCGCTCCAGCCCTGTACCTCAGGAGCCAGAGAAGGGGGAAAGGAGGGCCTGGACTGTGCCTCCTGTGGCTGTGGCCCTGAAGCCTGTATTGCAGCAGAGCCGGGAAGCAAGGGATGAGCTGCCTGGAGTGCCTCCTGTTCTCTGTAGCTCC
Organism: Otolemur garnettii; assembly: GCF_000181295.1. NCBI lineage: Eukaryota > Metazoa > Chordata > Mammalia > Primates > Galagidae > Otolemur > Otolemur garnettii. The sequence continues at coordinate 11,336,268 of NW_003852441.1, read as the reverse complement.
TCCTCAGATCTTAGCCTCCTGCTGGGGCCTCCTTTCCAGAGTCAGCATTCCTTCCAGCCCCTGGAGCCCAAACCAGATCTCCCTCTACCCACAGGTAACTGAGAACAGAGGTCACTGGGGTTTCCCTTACAAGCCAGAATTGGTCCCCTCTTACCTACCTTCCTTTCTGTCTGGAACTTGAGCATTTAGTTTCTCAGATGTCTTATTGATCATATGTTGCAAGGCACAGAAATTTGCTCATGTTGGTTCAAATATGGGGAATGAGATCTGAAGGAATCAGTATCACTGGACTTAACAAGAACTGGAGCTGGGAACAAGGGTGCTGTCAGGAACTGAGGCAGCTGTCCTTTCTCTTTGTGGGCCTGAATACTCTGTTGGCACTGCCTCTCCTACACATATGTTCCTTTCTCTGGCTAGCCCAGCATTCTCTCCTACGAAGGGTTCTTGGAACTCACAACTTTGGCTTGCACGTGAGTTTGTCCAGCCATCACACTAACGGTCGCTAAGACTCTAGATATTTAAAGAGACATTGATGTCTCCATTTTTTTAGGTCCAATTAAAAGGGGCCATCAGATGGGTTGTTAACCATCTATTGGATTTGGCTGACTTTGGGTGTGGTTTCTACCTCGACTGTGACTTGAATGGATGGGGACGTTCTGTGCAGTAGCAGCATCACTACATGGGTCAAATTAAGAACAAGGGATAAACTGTATCAGAATTTAAAAATTTTAAATGATGTAGTAAAAGGATTGGGGGCATGTTCTGATAAAGAGACCAGAACCTGTTAATCATTTCTTTTTTTTAAAGAGTTACACTGGTATTTGTTTGTTTAGAGTTTGAGTACCACAGCTTTCTTCTTTCTGTATTACTATCTTAAAATTCAGCTGTGTCATCTCCTAGTTACCATCAATCCTTCTTTCTCCATCTCTTAAACTTCCATGTCTCCTTCTCCTAGTTGTGATGTTTCTCTTACATTCATTAGGTTCTTCGCTTCTGGGTATTTGACAAATCAATCTGTGGAGGAGACCCTCCTCGCTCCAACACAAGTATACCCACACACAGCTGTTTTACTTTATAGCCGGGGCCTTCTCCTCTGCACTTGGAGCCTTTCATCCTGATCACAGGGCAGAACGGCCATTCCCTGAAGAAGATCCTGGGTCTGAGCAAGAAGGCTTCCTAAAGCAAGGGATGCTGCCTGCTTCTCAGCTGGAGGGCCTCAAGAATTTTTTGCAGCAGGTAAGAGAAATTCCACCTAGACTAGTTCATTTCCTTCTTCAGTTCCTCATTCCCTCTTTCTTCTTTCCTAGGAATCCAGGAATCTGGCTTCATTCCCTTACTTTTTTTTTTTTTTTTTCAGTTTTTGGCCAGGGCCAGGTTTGAACCACCACCTTTGGTATATGGGGCCTTGAGCCACAGGCACTGGCCCCCCTATTTACATTTTTTTTTTTTTAAGAAACAGAGTCTTGTTCTGTCACCCATGTCAGAGTGCAGTGGCACAGTCCATAGCTCACTGTAGCCTTGAACTCTTGGGCTCAAGCAATCCTCCTGACTCATCCTCCAAAGTAGCTAGGGCCTTAGATGCATACCACCATGCCCAGCTAATTTTTTTTTTTAACTTTTTTTAGAGATGGGATCTCACTTTGGTGCTCAGGCTGGTCTTGAACTCCAGAGCTCAAGTGATCCTCCTGCCTCAGCCTTCCAGAGTGCTGGATTACAAGCATTAACCACCATGCCTGGCCCTTCATTTTCTTTTTAGGACTAATACTTTGTCCCAGCTTCTTCCTTCCTTCAGTTAGTCATTCCTATTTCATAATTCCCTTCTAGAACTTAGGTGACCAACCCTAGCTCTTACCATACCAGTCTTTGCATCCCTCAGATACCTAGGTCTCTTTATCAGTCCTCTAGGGAAGTTTATTGTCTTGTCCCCTCAGCTGCTGGAGACAGTACCTCAGAGCAATGAGAACCCATCTGTTGACCTGCCGCCCCCTAAGTCTGGTGAGTTCCAACTCTTGAAGGGGTTGGGGCTAGGGTCTGGAAAAGATGGGAGTTGATTATCCATAGGGATGAATTTTCAGGAGATGGCAAAGGTGGTAAAGCCTAATAAATGCTAGGTGGCAGGATTTCTGGCTCTTTGCCCCATTCATGATTCATAGATCACTTTCCTTTTGCTAGGTCCTCTGACTGTCCCATCTTGGGAAGAAGCTCCTCAAGTGCCACGTCTTCCACCCCCTGTCCATAAAACTAAGGTTCCCTTAGCTATGGCATCTAGTCTTTTCCGGGTCCATGAGCTTCCCTCATCCCATTTACAAGGCAATGTTCCCAGCAGTGGCTCCCCAGAGCAAGGTAAGCAGATCGTGGTTTACCAGGGAGAGAAAGAAAGAAGGCCCTTGGTGTGGAGCAAATACCTGGAACTTAAGGCCCTTCCTAATTCCCTGGGAGAGGGGATGAGACCTGGGGAAGAGGGTCCTAGGAGAATGACCATGATTGATACGTCTCTTAGGTGGAGATGGGCTCACATCCCCAAGGCAACTGATGGAGGTGTCTCAGCTGTTACGACTCTACCAGGCTCGGGGCTGGGGGGCCTTGCCTGCGGAGGATCTGCTGCTCTATCTGAAGAGGCCAGAACACAGCGGGTACAAACCTGGAAGGGATGAGGAAGGATTTGGCGGATAGACTCTGAAATAGATCAAGCCAAAAGAGTGGAGAGTGTATATTATACACTGAGTAGAATTTTTTTGTACTTTTCTGGGAAGGAAAGTGAAGGATGAGATGTAGCTAAACAAATCTCCTTCCCTCACTGCTCTTACTTGAAAAACTGCCTTTACTTACTAAAAAAAAAAATCTCAGGCCAGGCATGGTAGCTCACATCTGTGGTTCCAGCATACTGGGTGGCTGAGACAAAAAAAATCAAAATGAGCTGGGTGTGGTTGCACACAGCTCTAGTCCCAGCTACTTGCAGTGGCCTTGAGCTCCAGAGTTTGAGGCTGCCATGAGCTATGATTGACACCATTGCAGTCTAGAGACCCCATTTCTAAAAAAAAAAAAAAAAATGAAAAAAATTATCTTCCCCATGTCTATTTTATTTTTTTCTTCTTTTCACCCTGCAGTTCAAAACTCAGAATCCTAGAATTTTGACTATCTAATATAACTCTTTTTTTTGAGACAGAGCCTCAAGCTGTCCCCCTGGATAGAGTGCTGTGGCATCACAGCTCACAGCAACCTCCAACTCCTGGGCTCAAGCGAGTCTCCTGCCTTAGCCTCCCAAGTAGCTGGGACCACAGGCGCCTGCAACAACGCCCGGCTATTTTTTGGTTGCAGCCGTCATGGTTGTTTTTGGTGGGCCTGGGCTGGATTCAAACCCGCCACCTTAGGTGTATGTGGCTGGTGCCTTAGCCGCTTGAGCCACAGGCTCCTAGCCTAATATAACTCTTTATTTGATTCCACTAGTATCTCCTCCTATTTGAACCTCAGATCTATTGTGTTTGTTCTCATTTTTAAGAGACAAGTTGGGGAGTTGTTTTTCCATCCAGTGTTGAGTAAATTGAGGGAAGTTGTTCCCTCATCCTCATACCCCTGCTTTGTGTGGCAGGAGCGATGGCCGAGGGGATAATGTCCCCAGAAGGAACACAGACTCCCGCTTGGGTGAGATCCCCCGGAAAGAGGTGAGGGAAAGTCGGGCAGGGACCAGGGGAGAAAAGGGCTCTCGCTGACTAGTTCCTTTACCTCTGCACACTCTGCTGGCTTTGCCTTTCCATGGCCTGGCCTCTCAGTTCCAGTCCCCACTCTGCAGTATGGGCTTTTCCCTGCAGTGATTGACTGTGGCTCTCCCCATGCACTAAGGCTTTCCTCGGTGGGCTGGGGGATTGAGAACATATGACACTGACTTTTCTCTCTCTTTTCCCTTAACTCCCGGATTCCTTCCCAGGCTGTCCCTCGCCGCCTTGCTACAGCCCCTAAGACTGAAAAACCTCCCACCCGGGAAGAAAAGTGGGCACCCTGCCCCAAGTAACATGAGGAGCCGGGGGGGAGTCTGGAGATGAGCCTCTTCCCCTTTCTCCTCTTCTTTGTTCTCTTCTTGTTATTATTTTAATAAATGCTCAATAGTCTATATGAGAATTTGAAAAATGGAGGTTTTGTAGGAAAATATTTTGTAAAGAAACCCTATACTGTTTCAGTATGTTTTTTATATGTTACATGTTTATATGTTATTTCCTGTGGCGAAAGACATGAATGTTTTGAAAGAACAAGGTGTATAACTAGATTTTAGAAGTTTGAGTTCAGTGTTTAAAGAGTAAAACCTATGGAGTAATCAGCTCTGCTTGGTAGTGGAATGATAGATGGCTATTATTTTCTTTTTTATACATTTCTGTATTTTCCATATTTTCTAAAACATATATCACTTTAATCACAAAACAAACTTTTAATAAAAGAATAAGTTATTGTATAAAAAGTTTGAGTAAAAATTTGGTTGTTGGTGAGAGAGTTTTTAATTTTTTTTTTTTTTTTTGAGACAGAGCCTCAAGCTGTCCCTGGGGTAGAGTGCCATGGCTTCACTGCTCACAGCAACCTCTAACTCCTGGGCTCAAGCGAGTCTCCCGCCTCTGCCTCCTAAGTAGCTAGGACCACAGGTGCCCACCACAATGCTCGGCTATTTTGTGGTTGCAGCCATTATTGTTGTTTGGTGGGCCTGGGCTGGATTTGAACCCACCACCTTAGGTGTATGTGGCTGCGCCTTAGCTGCTTGAGCCACAGGTGCCGAGCCTTAAATTTTTTTTTTTTTTTTGAGGCAGAGTCTTACTTTCTTGCTGCCAGTAAGAGTCCTGTGCTGTCACAGCTCACAGCAACCTCAAACTCTTGGGCTCAAATCATTATCTTGCCTCAGTCTCCCAAGTAGCAGAGACTACAGGCACCTGCCATATAAGGCTATTTTTTAGAGATGAGTTCTCACTCTTGCTCAGGGTGGTCTTGAACTCAAGTGATCCATCTGCCTCAGCCTTCCAGAATGCTAGGATTATGCATTAGCTACTATGCATGGCCCAACAGAGTTTTCAATTTTAAGAGAAAATCATTCTTTGAGGTTGCATTAGTGGGATTCAAATTGGCAGATTCTGTTCCAGCCAGAACCCATGTTCTGTCTGTAATCTGCACTTTTATGGTTTTAAAATATGTGTGAAAGACCAGGATAGCATAGTGGCTCACACGTGTAATCCTAGTACTTGCAAGGCTGAGGCAGAAGGATCCCTTGAGGCCACCAATTTAAGACCAGTCTGAGCAAGAGCAAGGACCTCCTGTACAAAAAACAGAAAAATTAGCTAGGTGTGGTGGCATGTGCCTATCGTCCTATCTACTCAAAGGCTGAGGTAGGAGGATTGTTTGAGTCCAGGAGATGGAGGTTGCAGTGAGCTATGATGACACCACTGCACTCTAGCCAGGGTGACTGAGCAGTACCTTGTCTCAAAAAAAGAAAAAAAAAGTATAAAGGACTTGAGTGCTAGCAAGAATAAAAAGTCATGTTTGCAAAAATTTTGATCCTAATGCTCATTATAGAACAAAGAAAAACAATGTCAGGAAGAAAATAACATCTACATGACACTAACAAATCCCTGGCTTCATGGTACAAATGCTCAAAAACACATAGTACAATTTCAGTTAAACTGGCAGAGGATGCGGTGGAACTCCTAGCTCTAGAGCACAGTGCAGGACAGTGGTGACGGTAAGTACAGTTCTGAAGGGCCTGGTCCAAGGGCAGAGTTTACTAGATTCTCTGAAGAGGGCAAGGTCCTTCTATTTGATCCTGAATTATTTTATTAGATCTAGAATAGACATGATACCTAGAATAAACTGTGTCTCATACTAATAAATGTTTAGGTTTTATTTCCTTCCACCTAAGTACTTCCACCTAACGTCCAGAGAGGGGGAAAATGAAGAAAAGATGAAGATATATGACCAATAATTGTGTGGGTTCCCCTGCTCAGCTGTGTCAGGACAGCTGTCCCCAGGACCACTCTCTGGCATGTACAAGCAGAGAAACTAAAGGCAGGAGTAGCCCCAGGTTCAGTGGGCTTTTTGAGCCCTGGTTAGCCACGTATGGAAGTGTTTTCTGGGTTTTTTTTTTTAATTGAATGGTAACTGTGTACATTAATGCACTTCTGGGATACAGTGTAGTGTTTTCACAAACAATCTGAAACACTTCCATCAAACTAGTTAACATAGCCTTCATGTAATTTTCTTAGTTATTGTGTTAAAACGTTCATATTCTGCTCATAGAGTCACTTGTACCCTTGTAAGATGAACCACAGAAGTGAATCCTCGAATCCCCTCCCTCCACCCATTCCCCCCTCCCTCCCCCTTCCCCGTATCCTTAGGTTGTTATTAGGTTATAGCTTTCATATAAAAGGTATAAATTAGTTTCATAATAGTGTTTTCTGTTTTTTACCTCAAGTGCATAAATTGGTTTCACCACACCCTAATTCATGACCCACTATCATTGGTAAGATAGGGTTTTATGCCATTTTTGAAAGTTGCTAAAATGAGCACCCACTTCATTCTTTTCTTACTATCTCCTGGAGTCCAACCTGCCACCATTAGTCAACATGCCCTATATTTTTCTTGATGCAAAGCATAGTCTGGAGAACATTTCCTAAAACAACTCTTCAAAACACAATCAGCAAAGTGCACAGTGCTGACTTAACCATTTTGTAGCAACACAATTTCAATTTTTAAAAATATATATATTATACCCACATTAAAATGTGTTTCTTCACTAAGGACCACCAAGGAGGCTGAGAGGAGGAGAAAACCCATAGCTAAGCAGTTCTCCAATTTTTCCATCTGTAATCATTTTAGGATATTCTGGGGGTGGGGATGAAAGATTTTTAAGAGTTCCACTGAAAACTGCTTACAGAGAAAGTGGGTGTAGTCTTATTTAAGGTCAGTATCACTTAGCATATGGTGTTGAGATGAAACTTTGATTAACAACTCACAGCTATTGTGGTTGGGGGTAGAGAAGGTCCTGGTGGTGGAATATTAGGGTGAAGAGTCAGCTGCTAAACAGAGAAACCCAGTGATGTGGTTGCCTTTGGACAAAGTTTATTTCTCTGGTTAAGATCCTAAGCAGTGGGATAGTCATACTCTCCATGGTCATTTAGGGCCTCAGGTTCCTTCTGTCTGGTTTTTCTGTTTGTGGTGTTGAAGCAAGATCAATGTCATGTAGGACTCTCAGTTGGCAAGCAAGGGAAAGAACTATGTCCAGTGTCCTAAGACCCATACCTGTGGCTCGGCGCCTGTGGCTCAAGCAGCTAAGGCGCCAGCCACATACACCTAAGGTGGTGGGTTTGAATCCCCAGCCCGGGCCCGCCAAACAACAATAATGGCTGCAACCAAAAAATGGCCAGGCGTTGTGGCGGGCGCCTGTAGTCCCAGCTACTTGGGAGGCTGAGGCAGGAGACTCGCTTAAGCCCAGGAGTTGGAGGTTGCTGTGAGCTGTGATGCCATGGTACTCTACCCAGGGGAATAGCTTGAGGCTCTGTCTCAAAAAAAAAAAAAAAAAAGACCCATTCCTGAAATGCTACACATCAATTCTGCTCATATTTCATTGGCAGAACTTTGGTCACATGGACACATATGACTGTAAGAGACTCAGAAATGTAGCCTAGCTGTGCTACCATGTATGCAGCAATAAACATTATTCAAGAACTAAGGAAGAAGGACCAGGTTTGGTGGCTCACACCTATAATACTAGCACTCTGGGAGGCTGAGGCAGGTGGACTGCTTGAGCTCAGGAGTTGGAGACCAGCCTGAGCAAGAGCAAGACACCATCTCTAAAAATAACTGGGCATTGGAGTGGACACATGTCCTAGCTACTCGGGAGGCTAAGGCAAAAGAATCACCTGAGCCCAAGAGTTTTGAGGTTGCTGTGAACTGTGAGGCCATAGCACTCTAGCAAGGGCAACAGAGTGAGACTCTGTCTTAAAAACAAACAAACAAAAGCCAAAAAAAAAAAAAAAAAAAAAAACTAAGGAAGAAGGAGAAAATGGATTTTGGTATGGCCTCCCTGAGAGAATCTGCAAACTAATAATTCTTAAGACAAATCATGCCAATAATTAGTAGTGACTAACTGCAGATAATCAAAAAACATGGGACATATGTAAATTAGTTGAAGATGCACAAATGAACTAACTAGCCCATCCAAAACGGAGTTAGTACAGGAAGAGGAAAGAACTTAAATTCAAATCAGTATTCTCATTGGGAAGAGAAAGATGGTATGGAAAAATACAGTCATTGAACAAGAATTTTAGGTTAAAAAAATATTAAAAAGCAGAATGGACTGTACTTGAAACTACACATTTTATTTTACTTTTATCTTTTTTTTATTGAGACAGCGTCTCACTTTGTCATGCTTGATAGAGTGTTGTGCATCATAGCTCACAGCAAACTCAAACTTTTGGGCTCAAGCGATTCTCTTGCCTCAGCCTCCCTAGCTGGTAGCTGGGACTACAGGTGCCCACCACAATGCCCAGCTATTTTTTTTGTGGTTGTTGTTTAGCAGGCCTGGGCCTGGTTCAAACCCACCACCGAGCTACCTAACCACCGAGCTACCGGGGCCCGCACTTTTTTCTTTTTTTTGAGATGGAGTCTCACTCTGTCACACTGGGTAGAATGTTATGGCATCATAGCTTACAGCAACCTCAAACTCTTGGGCTCAAGAGATCCTCTTGCTTCAGCCTCCCCAGTAGCTGGGACCACAGGCACCCACCACAATGCCTGGCTATTTTTACAGACAGGGTGTTGCTCTAGCTCAGGCTGGTTTCCAGTGCCTGAGCTCAAGCAATGTATTGGCCTCGGCTTCCCAGAGTGCTGGGATTACACGTGTGAGCCACCACACTTAGCCTGTACATTTTATTTTATTTTTTTAGAGATAGAGTCTTGCTTTGTCACTCTAGGTAGAGTGCTATGGCATCATAGCTCATGGCAACCTCCAGCTCTTGGGTTTAGGTGATTCTCTTCCCTTAGCCTCCCAATAACTGGGACTACAGGCACCCGCCACAATGCCCAGCTATTTTTTTGTTGTTGTTGCAGTTTGGCCAGAGCGGGGTTCAAACCCACCACCCTCAGTATATGGGGCTGGCGCCCTACTCATTGAGCCATGGCACCGCCCTGTACATTTTAATTAGATGGAAAATTTGAGGAGGCTGAGTGTGGTGGTTCATGCCTATAATCCCAGCGCTTTGGGAGTCTGAGGTGGAAGAATCACTTGAGGCTGGGAGTTTGAGACCAGCTTGGGCAACACAGCAAGACCCTGACTCTACACAAATTTTAAAAAGTAGCTGGGCTTAGTGGTGCATGCCTGTAGTCCCAACTACTTGAGAGGCTGAGGCAAGAGGATTACTTGAGCCCAAGAGTTTGAGGTCACTGTGAGCTATGACACCATGACACTCTACCCAGGGTGACAAAGTGAGACTCTGTATCTAAATAAATAAATAAAAACATAATTCTGAACAGGCCCATTTTACTATGGAGAATGTTATTGGGACAACTGGTGAAACTTGAATGAGTTTCATCAGGATTAGTGATGGATCAATGTTAATTTTCTGATACTAATGTTTGTATTGTGGTTATGTAGGAGAATCTCTGCAGGAAACAAAACATGAAACATTTGGCACTAACAAGGTTTTGTATTGGCAACTTGCTCTCTAATGTTTCAGGAGAAGAAAGTTATTTGTACTGTACTTGAAACTTTTCTTTTCTTTTCTTTCTTTCTTTCTTTTTTTTAGACAGAGTCTCCCTCTGTCACCTTCAGTAGAGTGCTGTGGTGTCACAGCTCACAGCAACCTCAAACTCTTGGGCACAAGCTATTCTTTTGCCTCAGCCTCCCAAGTACCTGGGACTACGGGCACCCACCACCACATCCAGCTGGTTATAGAGGTGGTGACTCACTCTTGCTCAGGCTAATCTTAAACTCATGAGCTCAAGCAAACCACCTGCCCCAGCCTCCCAGAGTGCTAGGATTACAGGCATGAGCCACCACGCCCAGCCCTTACAATTTTTCTATAAAGCTTTAAATTTATTTATTTATTTTTAATTTTTTTGAGACAGAGTCTCACTTTGTTACCTCTTTGGTAGACATGGCAAAGAGGTGGCATCATAGTTCGCAGCAACCTCAAACTCCCAGGCTCAAGTGATCCCCTCATCTCAGCCTCCCAAGTAGCTGGGACCACAGGGGCCTGCCATGACACCTGGCTATTTTTTTTTTTTTGAGACAGAGCCTCAAGCTGTCCCCCTGGGTAGAGTGCTGTGGCATCACAGCTCACAGCAACCTCCAACTCCTGGGCTCAAGCGAGTCTCCTGCCTCAGCCTCCCAAGTAGCTGGGACCACAGGCGCCCACCACAACGCGAGGCTATTTTTTGGTTGTAGCCATCATTGTTGTTTGGCAGGTTCAGGCTGGATTGAACCCACCACCTTAGGTGTATGTGGCTGGCACCTTAGCCACTTGAGCCACCGGCACCAAGCCACACCTGGCTATTTTTAAGAGACTGGAGTTTCATTCTTGCTCAAGCTGATCTTGAACTCCTGAGCTCAGGCAATCCACCCATCTCAGCCCCCCAGAGTGCTCTGATTACAGACTTGAGCCACTGCACCCAGTCTCCCATTACATTTAAAGTGTAAATATTTGAAATATATGGCAATTTTAATAATCGTCTTTGACAGTTCTTTGGGGGGAAGCTATATCATGAGCCTCAAAAAAATGCAAGTGGCCTCTGCCTGCCTTGTCTTCTGAGCCATTGTCACTAGATCTTTTAGTTTTCATTTGATTCCATTTTTCATTGTTTGAATTTTATTTTTACCATGTATCTGGATTTTCTTTAAAAATGATAATGTATTAACATTTTTCTTATAATTTTCCTTTAAAAACTATAATTAATAATGTCTGGTAGGCAAGAATTGGTGAGTAAAAGATCTCATCATATCTGAGCTGGAATGATTTAAGGTTGGCTCTAGGCTCTAAAGCTGGGATTTCCAGCCTCATGATTTGGCCTCAGCAGTAGTGGTGGTAGTTGCACATTATTATAAGAAGTTCAAGCTGTTGATGATGTTTAGAGATTCCACCCCTGCTTTTCAGGCAGCAGCGGGTTGTCTGAGGAAGAAGGATAACCAGTGACCACAAACTGAGTGTTTGTGTAGTATATTATTAAGGTTTCTTTTTCATTGGGGGGGGGGGGATTGTTGGTGAGGATATAAGACATGAATATTTGTAGGTTGTATTAATCAAGAGTTCTCCAGAGAAATGGAACCAATAGAACTGTGTGTGCGTGTGTGTGTGTGTATGTGTGTGTGCAGGGAGAGAGAGAGATTTGAAGGAACTGGCTCATGCAGTTGTGAAGGCTTAGCAAGTTCAAAATCTGCCGGACAGGCCAACAGGCTGGAGACCCAAGGAAGAGTTGCAGTTTGAGTCCAAAAATGGTCTGCTAGCAGAATTCTTTCTGCTCAGAGAAGTTCACCTTTCAATACACAGTATATAAAAATCTTCAACTGATGGCTCGGCGCCTGTGGCTCAACCGGCTAAGGCGCCAGCCATGTACACCTAAGGTGGCGGGTTCGAATCCCCAGCCCGGACCCGCCAAACAACGACGGCTGCAACCAAAAAATAGCCGGGCGTTGTGGCGGGCGCCTGTGGTCCCAGCTACTTGGGAGGCGGAGGCAGGAGACTCGCTTGAGCCCAGGAGTTGGAGGTTGCTGTGAGCTGTAATGCCACAGCACTCTACCCAGGGGGACAGCTTGAGGCTCTGTCTCAAAAAAAAAAAAAAAAAAAAATCTTCAACTGATTGGATGAGACTCACCTGTATTATGGAGGGTAATCTGCTTTACTCAAAGACTCAAAGTCTACTGGTTTAGACCACCCAAAGCAGTTTAGATTTAATCCAATGCCTTTCAAAATACCAATGTCAATCTTCACAGAAATACAGAGAACAATTCTAAAATTTATATGGAACCTTAAAGGACCCCAAAGAGCCAAAGCAATTCTGAGCAAAAAGAACAAAGCTAAAGACATCACACTACCTGACTTTAAAATATATTACAAAGTATAGTAACCAAATAGCTTACCATGGTACTGGCATAAAAACAAATACGTAGACCAATAAAAAAGAATAGAGAACCCAGATATAAATCCACACATTTACAGCCAACTCATTTTTGACAAGGGCCCCAAAAACAAACAGCAGGGAAAAGACAATCTCTTTCCATAAATGGTGCTAGGAAAACTGGATATCCATATACAGAAGAATGAAAGTAGACCCCATCTCTCACCATATACAAAAATCAAATTAACGTGAATTAGAGACTTAAACCTAAGACCTGAAACTACTAGAAGAAAATATTAGGGGAACATTCTAGGACATTGGTCTGGGCAAGGATTTTTTATATAAGACTTCAAAAGCGCAGGCAACCAAAATGAAAATAGACAAATGAGATTATATCAAGCTAAAAATCTTCTGGACAGCAGTCAACAAACTGAAGAGACAACCCACAGAATGGTAGAATGCATTTGTAAATTATCCATCTGACAAGGGATTAATAACCAGAATATATAAGGAGCTCAAACAAATCAATAGCAACCCCGCCCCCAAATAAACCAATTAAAATATAGGCAAAAGATTTGAAGATATTTCTTAAAAGAAGACATACAGATCGACAGCCAACAGGTATATGAAAAGATGCTCAACATCGCTAATCATCAGAGAAATGCAAACAAACTTACAATAAGGTTTCATCTCAGCCCAGTTAAAATGACTTTTATCAGAAAGACAAGGAATAATGGATGGCTTCAAGGATGTGGAGAAAAGGGAACCCTGGTACACTTTCTTGAGAATGTAAATTGGCACAGCCACTTTGGAGAATTACATGGAGAATTACATGGAGCTTCCTCAAAAAAAAAAAAAAAAAATAGAACTCCCATATGATCTAGCAATTCTAATACTGAGTATATGTCCTAAAGACAGGAAATCACTATATTGAAGACATATCTGCACTCCCATGTTTATTACAGCAGTGTTCACAATAGCCAAGATATGAAATCAACCTAAGTACGCATCAGCAGGTGAATGGGTAAAGAAAATGTGGTACATCTACACAAAGGAATACTACTCAGCCAGAAAAGGAATGTAATAATTAGGCAGCAGGTGGGGGAAGAATCAACACACCAAGGAACAGAGCAGAGTGACCTGAGGACAGAGGTGAAAGTTACCTCTGCTGTCTTTTGCTGCCACCACCACTACACTGGGCTCAGGCAGCCCCAGGTCCCTGCAGCCACCCTACTGAACACCCCACCCTTTCCTGGGTGACCTCTAGGCAGAGTAGCCTCCAGGAGATGGCGGGGAAAGAGCCCAGATCCTCCTTCTCCCCACTCCCTTCACTCCTACCCTCCTACCATCACCCCCTCTTTACCTCCCCACCCCCCAGTCTGATCCTCTCTCCTTAAAAAAGAAAGAAAAAACATAGAGAATGAAATTCCATTATTTGTAGCAATATAGATGGAATTGGAGGTCGCTGTGTTAAGTTAAATAAGCTAATCACAGAAGGACAAATATTGTAATTTTTCATGCATATGTGAGAGCTTAAAAATGTGGATCTCAAAGACTACTAATTTAAAGTTAATGTTATTGTTAAAATACCTTTACAGTAATGTCTGGAGTGTCTGTTCTAAGTACCATTGCCTAACCAAGTAGAAACATAAAATTAACCACCACATAGTTTCTGGACCAAAGATGGTTTTTATTCTCCATCCAGCTGATCATAGAAGAGGTCTCCTAACCCACTGGCCCAGGAGGTGTTAGTGTGCCAGATGGCTCAGTCCCATTATAAATCATCCTTGATTTTTTTTTTTTTTTTGAGACAGGACCTCAAGCTATCCCCCTAGGTAGAGTGCTGTAGCATCACAGCTCACAGCAACCTCCAACTCCCAGGCTCAAGCAAGTCTCCTGCCTCAGCCTCCCAAGTAACTGGGACCACAGGCGCCCGCCAAAACACCCCACTATTTTTTGGTTGCAGCCGTTATTGTTGTTTTGGCAGGCCAGGGCTGGATTCGAACCCAGCACCTTAAGTGTATGTGGCTGGCGCCTTAGCCACTTGAACCACAGGCGCCGAGCCCATCCCTGATTTTTTAATGTGTGCTATATATGGATCACCATTTGTAATTTATACACTGATACTCCAACACTGCCTTTCAATCCTGGATCTGGGCTTTTGCATATCAGCAAATAAATCAGCATTTCAAGTTATCTCATGACATTCATATAGTGGTGTTAATTTGTATACGTTCGAATAGTTTATCACTTTTTACTGAAAAAAGAGTAGAAAATAGAAAAGCACAACTGCCAATTTAGTCAATAATGAAATTAAGACAAATATAGATAATATTAGGTGGGTCCAAAGGGGCAAACCATTAGCATTAAATGAGCTTCCCTTGGGCTTAAGCTTGAGACTGCATGTTTATAGGCACTTAGCTCAGAATTTAACTGCTTGTTTTCATGTCTGTTGTTCCCACTAGATTTTAAGCAGCCTGAGAACAGGGCTGTGATCTTTAACTTTTTCTTCCAGGATTTACGTACACAGCCTGGCAGGAAGTATTTGCTTCTGATGTTTGTTGACTAGAATTTTAAAACTTTATTTTCTCCTGTAAAGCTTGCTCATTATAGACAATTAGAAAACAAACATAATTATCAATAAGAAAACAGAAATCACCTGAATGAAATTCTATCACCCAGAGAATGTTTTCTTCAAATTTTTAATACGTACAACAGAATTATATGCAATTTTTATTTTGTTTTTCTCTTAATCTCATCCCATTACATATAATAATTTTGAAAATATTGAAACACATTTTCAATGATTATTTGATTTTATATCCTCAAGGTATACCGTAATTTATAAAAGGAATCCCTATTCATTGGACTGAATATTTCTCATTCTTCGCTATTATAAATATTGATGTGATGAAGCTGAGGGCAGTGGCTCATGCCTGTGATCCTAGCACTCTGGGAGGTTGAGGAAGAGAACTGCTTGAGGTCAGGAGTTCAAGACCAACCTGAGCAAGAGCAAGACTCCCATCTCCCTGTAGGTCCAGCTACTCTCGAGGCTGAGGTAGAAGAATTGCTTGAGTCTAGGAGTTTGAGATTGCAATGAACTATGATAATGCCACCACACTCTAGCTCAGTTAGAGCTAGACTCTGTCTCCAAAAAAAAGAAAAAAGGGTGCAATGAATATATATATATATATATTTTTTTTTTTCTTGAGACAGAATCTCACTATTGTCACCCTCGGTAGAGTGCATGGCATCATAGCTCACAGCAACCTCAAACTCTTGGGCTGAAGCGATTCTCTTGCCTCATCCTCCCAGGTAGCTGGGACTACAGGCGCCTGCCACAATGCCCGGCTATATTTTTTTGTTGCCGTTGTCATTGTTGTTTAGCTGGCCCAGGACAGGTTCGAACCTGCCAGCCTGGTTGTATGGGGCTGATGCAGTAACCACTGTGCTACCAGCACCGAGCCAGCAATGAATATTCTTTATGTAAATCCAGTGTCTCTGATTATATTCTTAGGGTAGATTCCTGGAAATGGATTACTGGTTCAAAGCGTATGAATATTTTTAAGATCCTTAATATATATCAAATTGTTTTTCAAAAAGATTACAATTTACACTTGCACCCCATGTGTTGTGGAAGTAAAAATCTCACCCACCATGGACACCCTGCAGTGTCTTTTTCCATGCTAGAATGGCTTGGTCTTTATTTGCTTGAGGCTTGACATGAACTCAAATCGTAGCTGGTGTGAGCACATGACCCAGACAGGTTACCTTCAATGTGTCAGCGTCCCACAGGCACATTTAGATGATGCAGAAAACCTGGCTCATATTGTCTTAACAAGAAGGACTTAGATGCCAGGTGCTGCGACTCATGCCTGTAATCCTAGCACTCTTGGGAGGCTGAGGCAGGAGGACTGCTTGAGTTGAGGAGTTCAAAACCAGCCTGAGCAAAAGCAAGACCCTGTCTCTACTACAAATAGAAAAATTAGCTGGAGGTGGTAGCAGGTGCCTGTAGTACTCTGGAAGCTGAAGCAAAAGGATCTCTTGAGCCCCAGAGTTTGAGGGTGCTGTGAGCTATGATGATGCCACTGCACTCTAGCCAGGGTGACAGAGTCTCTGTCTAAAAAAGAAGACATAGAAACAGGATGGGCTCCAGGATGGTAAGGTTAATGTCACAGCGAAGTCACCAGGGATGCCCATTCTGTTCTTCTCTCTATCTTTCCGTCTTCAATACTGGCTTCCTGCCCAGACAGGCTGTGGGTGTTACAGGTTCCCTCCAGATGGAATAAAGCCTGTGACCACTCGAGCTGTGCACATACACATAGATGCACAAAAAGGTGCCCCTGTGATGGGTCCCCAGGAGCTGGACAGCATGGTGGCCTTGGCGACAACCAGAGGGGAGAAAAACTCATCTTTTTCTATGGCTTTCTTTTAGGAGTAAGGAAACTTCCCTTAACTGATTTTACCTTTCCTCTTGTTAACAGTCGTGTGCCTATTCTGGGACCGGTCACATCCAAGGACAACAGAACCACCTTTGACCAGCTCAGGTACAAGCAGTCAGGGAGCCAACTACCATGTCCACACAAATGGCTTCTGGAAATGCTCAGCACTGGAAATACAGAAGTACATGCTGTCTTCATCTGGTCAAGAGAGCAAAAGGCACATGAAACGGAGGCCAAAGCCAGGCCTGCCCTTCATAGGTCAAGTTGTAAGTGTCTAGAAAGTAATAAATCAACTTAACAAAAAGTATTTTCAGTTCTCCCCATATAATTGACAAAATTATAAATCATAATACTTGGGCAGCAAAATATCAAAGAAAACAGAATTGTGTTATTGTTCCTTATTTCTGGGTCCTCTGTTGATGGGTTGATAATGTTTAGATGAGTAATACAATAAAGACATATAATTAATAAATTAGTACATATTTATTTCCTAAAACTTATTTTTCTTACCTTTATATCAGCAAAGCCTCTAATTATATGTGTATACATGTATATATGTATATATTTTTCTTTTTTTTAGAGACAGAGTCTCACTATGTTGCCCTCAGTAGAATGCTATAGTATCACAGCTCACAGCAACCTCCAACTCTTGGGCTTAAGCAATTCTTTTGCCTCAGCCTCCCAAGTAGCTGGAACTACAAGTGCCTGCCACAATACCTGGCCATTTTTTGTTGCAGTTGTCATTGTTTAGCAGGCCTGAGCCGGGTTCAAACCTGCCAGCCTCGGTGTATGTGGCTGGTGCTATAAGCACTGTACTATGGGCGCTGAGCCAATTATAATCAAGATTTTCTTTCTTTTTTTTTTTTTGAGACGGAGCCTCAAGCTGTCCCCCTGGGTAGAGTGCCATGGCATCAAGCTCACAGCAACCTCCAACTCCTGGGCTCAAGCAAGTCTCCTGCCTCAGCCTCCCAAGTAGCTGGGACTACAGGAGCCCACCACAACGCCTGGCCATTTTTTGGTTGCAGCCATCATTGTTGTTTGGCGAGCCTGGTGGGGATTCGAACCTGCCACCTTAGGTGTATATGGCTGGCGCCTTAGCCGCTTGAGCCATATACACCTAATTGATTGGCGCCGAGCCTATAATCAAGATTTTCACATGATTTCTACTCTATTGACAGTAATGATCTGTAAGATTACAAAATAAATTATAAATATTTTAAAAAGTATATGAATTTTAAATACCTTTTCATCAAGACATGTAAATTAAGGTAAATGTCGAACCTCTTTTCTTCTTTTTTGAGACAGGGTCTCACTATATTGCCCAGGCTAGTCTCTAACTCCTGGGCTCAAGCGATCCTCCCACTTCAGCCTCCCAAGAAGCTGGGATTACAGGCATGCAGCACCACACCCAGCAGAACCATTTGCATGTAATTTTAAATTATTCTTCATATGTCAGAATAATGCCGTTTTTCTGTTTTCTCTATCTCAGTGAAGAGCAAAGATTTTTCTCTCTCTCTCCATTCATATCTGATTCCTTACCATTATCTGTTGATTCTATCTTTCTGTGTAAGTACAAGGATCCAAATTATACCATAGTGGCATCAAAATTATTTTGAGACATTTGAGAATCAACAGATGCAGGAAAAGACTTCATATTTTAGAAATGATTTTTCTTCTAAAATATTCCAAATTTTTATCTTGTGAAGTATTTTTAAACTATTAAAATAGAAAAACTACAAGTTAAAAATAATAAACATTAAAATTTTAAGCAAAATCATTCTAGTAAAGCTGAAATATTTAGAGTTTTAAAAAATGATTAAATCTTATTTTTAATATTTTAATACCACAGGTATTTGTGGTTCTAGCATTCAATATCAATGGCTGCCAGTGTGAAAAACCAGCACCCCACCTCATCTGTGTTATATCTAGACCTACTTGTACACCAGTGTAAGAGCAATATAAAGTGTTCACTAGTACAGAATGTTCTTGGGCAGCCTTGTGCAAAGGTTGTGAACACTGTGTCAGTTTGTGAGACCTACCTACTTGATGTCTGCAATTAGATTGTCTCAGAGACATGTAAAAATCAATGTGTTCCAAACTGAACTCACTAGATTCCTTTCCTAAGCCTGCTTTTTTCTGTTTTATCTCAGTGAAGAGCAAAGATTTTTCTCTCTCTCTATCTCTTTCATCACCGTTATCTGTTGATTCTCTTTGAAATCTCCTCACTTCTATCCTGCTATCATTCTCTCCTGTGCTGCTGGGACCATTTCATAACTGGTATCCCTTGATCTTCCTTTCCTGGCTCTCTCCAAGTGTTCCCCCTGGGTGTGATCTTGTGCTCACCTTCACAGAGCTCTCCCAAGCCTGAGCACACTCCCGACGGCCCAGGGAGTGCTTCTCTACCCAACAGCCCCACTTCTCCCAGCACATCACATTCTGGTTGTGTGTGCAAGGTCCCATCTGGAGCACCCAGGTTGCTGCCGCTGCTTGTCCCATATTCCCATCCCAGAGAGCTCTTTAGGGCTGGTGATCTCCTTGGAACCTCCATGTCCTTCTCCGGGTTTCAGGAATTCAGTCTGCTGCTCCTGTGGGCTTCTGGGCTCAGGGAATCTCTGTGGGGCTCCCAAGACCCTTGTTGCTCTCTTAGGTGTTGGGCCCCCATGAGCAGGTTAAGCCCCTGCCTCAGGCTCGGGTCTAAGCACGGTGCTCCACCGTTTCTGCTCTGGGGTCTTTCTCCATTTTCAGCTCCATCCACTCTGGGATTTCTGGGATTTCTGATTCTGTTCTCTGACCTTGGGATTCAGCCTGGTGATGGAGGTGAGGGTGGGGAGCACTCAGCACACACTCACCTCTTCTCTTTCTCAGCTCAGTCTTTTTCTGACTTGAGAGCCAAGAGTCTAACTCTTACATCCTATTTGCTAGAGTCCTGCCTGTGTCTCACCAGGCCTAGAATTTGGAAGGTTAAAATCCAGCAGAGGCTTTATTTTTCATATGTGTTGAGATGCGCCCCACTTTCCTGTAGGCAGTAAATATAAAATACTTGGAAAGGTGAATGAGAAAAGGGTTAAGGTTTAACAGGAAAAACGGGGTTGGGGAAAGGTGAATAATATTTCAAAATATCATCTTTCTGTGTAAGGGTAAGGATCCAGATTATACCACAGTGGCATCAAAAATATTTTGAACTAAAGACATTTGAGAATCAACAGGTGCAGAAAGAGGCTTTGTCTAAATCCTCCCTTATCTGACTAAAAGCAGAAACTTGTAGGAGTAAGACTGTCAGAAATCCTCTCTGGGGAGGAGTCTCACGGAGATGAAGAAGACCACTGGCACCAGCAATAACAAGCTATCACAAGTCGTCTATCTCCTGGTTTGCTTTCCTAAATTTCCATTTGCCTGTCCTAAAGAAACCATTTATTCTTCCCATAGAAGCTCTTTTCTCCATTTTTCCTTACCTTTATAAAGTTAGGTATATAGATCCCTATATACTTTTTTTTTTAAGAGATAACCTCTTCTTTATTTTTTAAATTTTATTGAGTCGTGAGAATTTTTTTTTTTTGGTTTTTTGAGACAAAGTCTCATTTTATCATCCGAGCTCTGGCATCAGCCTAGCTCACAACCTCAAACTTCTGGGTTCAAGCCATCCTCCTGCCTCAGCCTCCTGAGTAGCTGGGAGTATTGGCACCCACTACTATCCCCAGTTAATAGTTCTATTTTTAGTAGAGATGGGGGCCTCACTCTCACTCAGGCTGGTCTGGAACTCTTGAGCTCAAGGGATCCTCCTGCTTTGGTCTTCCAGAGTGCTGTTCTAATTGTGAGCCATTTCTCCTGGGCTATACATCCCTATTTTTAGTCATTGAGCAGAGCCACTTTCTTTGTGAGTTTCTGTGTAGTTATGTGAATAAACTTTATCCTTTTTCTTGCTGATCTGTCTTTTGTCAGTTTAATTCACAGGCCCCCAAGAACTGCACCTAAGAGGGTAGGGGAAATACTCTTCCTCCCCAACACAAGCCATAATTTTGGAAACTTATTGCTATTTTAGGTAGAATTTAGGTACTTCATCTCCCTCAGGGGGATTGTAGTCTTAGACATCAGTTATTCACAATCACTAATGATCGCAGTGCATCACATGAATATACCAGTGAAGCCTTGTTTAAGAAAGTTTACAAATTTATTTTTCTGGCTTTCATGTTGTCATTCTGTTTCCATTTTTCTGTTGTTGTTTTCCTCCTCTTATTTTCCTTTACTTAAATTTTTATTTATTCATTTTTTAAATGGTAGAATGAAGTTTACTGAGGAAGGAACGGGTAAGCTTACAGAGCAAGAACAAGCTGTGGGTTTACAGAACAAAACATTCACCACAGATGACTAACGACTCCTTGTGGTACAAAAAGGCCTATTTTTATTTTTACCTATTTATTTTTTTAACACAGTCTCACTCTCACACCAGCTAGAGTGCAGTTGTGTCATCATAGCTCACAGCAACTTCAAACTCCAGGGCTCAAGTAAAACTCTTGCCTCAGCCTCCCAAGTACGTGGGACAACAGGCTACCACACAGAGCTATTTTTCTATTTTTTGTTTGGGTCTCACTCTTGCTTAAACTCCTGACCTCAAGTGATCCCCCTGCCTCAGCCTCCCAGAGTGCTAGAATTACAGGTATGTGCCACCGGCATGAACTTCCTCCTCTTACTTTCTTTTGTGATATCTTGAACCATGTAAATGGCTGGGAGGCATATTAAGGGGTTTTAAATTTAGTGAACAAAACAAATCCCCAGTTCTGGGTATACATTTCAGGCAATTCAGGTGACTGGCCTTCGGGTTCTGGTTATATATCGATTGATATTTAACCAACCCAAAATTCAGTGGCTTAAACAAAAATACATTATTTTCACTCATGGTTTGGTGGATTGACTGGACTTATCTGAACAGTTCTCCATTAGGATTTGCAGTGGCAGCAAATCTGAAGCTTCAACTAGACTGGACAGTGGGACAGAGCCCTTAACCTGTGGGATTTGATACTACCTCCAAGTAGATGGTGTCAGAATTAAATTGGTTTATTGATACCCAGCTAGTATTTGCTGAAAAATTGCTCGCTGTGTGGGGAAACTCCCACCACACACACATTTTGGTGTCAGAAGTATTGATTTTTCCTGTATCAAACAGTAGCCATCTTTGGAGACTTCCACACTCATACAAGTTGCAGAATACTGAGTCAGAATCAGGCCAGCAAGGGGTAGTTTTTATTTTTATTTGCATCGTAGAATGTTGTACAGTCTAGTGCTTCTTAATAGCAGCATGAATACAAATTGCCTGTGGATCTTGTTCAAATGCAGATTATAATTTTGTAGGCCTGGGAGGGACCTGGGATTCTGCATTTTGAGCTTCCTAGGTGATGGCCATACTGCTGTTGGTTGCCTTCTTCTTATTCCTATTTTTTCCCCCAAGACAGAGTTTTACTCGCTGCCCAGGGTAGAGTGTCATGGCATTAGCCTAACAGCAACCTCAAAATACTGGCTTAAGCAATCTTCCTGCCTCAGCCTTCCGAATATCTGGGACTAGAGGTGCCTGTCATGACCCCCAGCTAATTTTTCTATTTTTTTTTTTTTTTTGAGACAGAAGCCTCAAGCTGTCACCCTGGGTAGAGTGCTGTGGTGTCACAGCTCACAGCAACCTCGTCTCTTGAGCTTAAGCGATTCTCTTGCCTCAGCCTCCCAAGTAGCTGGGACTACAGGTCACACCGTAATGCCTGGCTATTTTTTGTTGTAGTTGTCATTGTTGTTTGGCAGGCCCAGGTTGGATTCAAACCTGCCAGCTCCAGTGTATGTGGCTGGCACCCTAGCTGCTTGAGCTACAAGCGCTGAGCCTAATTTTTCTATTTTTAATAGGGACGGCTCTAACTTTTGCTCAGGCTGGTCTTGAATTCCTGAGCTGGACGGATCTTCCTACCTGGGCCTTCAGCATGCCTGGGCTTTTTTCTTTCTTTCTTTTTTTTTTAAGCCTTTGCCTAGGAAAGATCCCTCCTGACACTAACATTTTTTTAATCTACCAGCCTCACTGAGATATAATTCACATCCCATACAAGTCAGCCACTTGAAGCATACAATTCTGCTTTTTAAAACGTATTCACAGAGTTACACAACTAACACCACAGTTATAAAATATTTTCATCACTCTGAATCTTTAGCCATCACCCCACAACCTCCCCTTCCCCCACTCCAAGCAACCACTAAAATTTGCTTACTGTCTCTGTATTTGCCCATTCTGGACACTTTATCTAAATGGAGTCAGACAATATGCTGGCTTTTATGACTGGCTTCTTCCGCTTAACATAATGCTTTCAAAGTTTATCCATTGTTATAGTATATATCATTACTTTATTATCTTTTATGGCTGAATAATATTCCACAGTATGGAAATGCCACATTCTGTCTATCCACCCATCAGTTGATGACATTTGGGTCGTTTTTACTTTTTGGCTATTACAAATAATGTTGCTATAAATATTTGTGCGTAGTTTTTGTGTATACATGTGTTTTCATTTCTCTTGTGTGTGTTCCTAGAAGTGGAATTGCTGGGTCATCTTTTAAGGAACTGCTAGACTCCTTCCAAAGTGGCTGCACAATTTTGCATTCCCACAAGCAGCATATGAGAGTTTCAATGTCTCAGCAACCTCACCAACACTCGTTATTATCTATCATTTTTAGTATAGCCATCCTAGTATGTGTAAAGTGATACTTTGTTTAATTTGCATTTGTCTGATGCATAATAATGCTGAACATTGTTTTGTGTGCTTTCTGGCCATTTTTATGCCATCTTTAGGAAAATGTCTATGCAGATCCTTTGTCCATTTTAAAATTGGGTTGTCTTTTTATTATTGAGTCATATCAAGAAAACTTTTACAATAACAAGTTGCTAACTTCCTGAATTACTCAGAAGATGACTTTTTACTCATTTCTAAACCTGCTTTAAACAAGGCCAGACTTTTTTTCCCCTTAGAATTGCACTTTAACATTCATAGGAAGAGAGCATAGCAAATTTTAAAACAGGAATTTCCTCTACTCTCAAGTGACTAAGACAGGGGAAGGCAAAGAAAGGCAACATTCCACAGCATCTTTTAATAAAATGATGTTTAAAAAAAAGTGTCAGTTGATTCTTGTCTATTTGAACATAAACTGTGAAAGTCTTATAGCCATAGCCCAGAGAGCTCCAGGCAGAAACTCCGACTAGATGAATGGCAGGGAGAGTTGATCATTGACTCAATTAGGCTGAATCAATCTTGTCATTGAGTTCCCAAGGAAATTCAATTACAGGTCAAGTGTGGGAAGCCCTGTAATTGTAGCTGAAGCAACAGAAATGACAGGTGGTCGATAGCAGCCCAGAGATGAGTTTGACTTCAAAGCCCCTGAATCTGTAGTGGGAAGAAAAAGCAGGAGTGTTGCAAGAGAAAGAGGCTCGTGGATTTGAAAAACCAACCATGGAGAGGTTTGGCCCAAGCCAAGGGGACTGGAAATAATACTGCCACCCACACTCAGGACCCAGTTACGTGACCTGACTGTGGTGACTCCTGGGCAGACGCTAACGTTGGTGGGAGCCTCTAGCACCAGCATCTCCGGCTGAGTCTCTGTGGCCAGAAACCGCATTACCCCAACCAAGGCCAGAGAAAAAACGCATGCACCGCATCACAGCAGAAACGCTGTGCTAGCCCGCTGCTCTCAGGAGAATTGTCACAAAGTAGACTAAACAGGTACCAGGAGCACTGCTGGGCCCAGGAAAAGGATCCAGCACTTTCGTGGGTGTCTTAGCACTTTCTTACCCTGAAACAGTTCAAACTGTCCCTGACTGCTTTAGTGCTGCTTCTGTTGTCCTATCTGCTCTTTAGCTAATTGTAAAAAGAAAATCCCCAGCTGAGTACTGTCATCAATATAACAGGGGCTGCATGACAGAGCAGGTGACTGGACTGTTTTACTGTCAACAAGCTAAGATGCAATGTAAAAATTTTATATTACTCACTGGGAACGGATTTAAGGCAACACCACAAAGCAGGCAGGTGCGGATTTTGCTAGCAAAAAAGCTGCTGTGCACCCCAATAAACTCAGCTAAGTCATCAAGCCGGTCGTGTTTGAGTCATACTTTGGCCTTTCGGTTCCCTCTCAGGGTGGTTTTTCTGTACTGTTCCGGGGTTTTCGAGAAACACTGAGGCTGCCAGATGTGGGCTTTGCGGGGAAAGCAAAAGTCCTGGTGTGGGCGGATAGACAGCGCACCGGGACACGGCCTCTCTCCGGGAATCTCCTCCCCCGCCGGGCGAAATCTCCGAGATTCACAGAGGTGACAGCTCCCTCTAGTGGCCATACATTGCAAGAGCGTCTTTGTTACAGAGTTAAAATTCCGAGGCCATAAATAAAAAGACCAATAATTTCCAGTACCTTAAAAGTAACAGCCTAAGGCCGGGCGCCGTATCTCACGCCTGTGATCCCAGCAGTCTGGGAGGCCGAGGTGGGTGGATTGTTTGAGCTCAGGAGTTCGAGACCAGCCTGAGCAAGAGCGAGGTAGTCCCAGCTATTCCGGAGGCAGAGGCAGAAGAAGGATCACTTGAGCCCAGGAGTCTGAGGTTGCTGTGAGCTAGGCTGATGCAATGATGGCACCGACGAACAAAGTGAGAGTTTGTCTCCAAAAATTAATTAATTAATTAATTAATTAATTAAAATAATAGCCCAGCTCAGTGTACCTGTAGCCCCAGCTACTCTACAGGCTCAAGTCCAGCCTGGACAACATAGCCAGACCCGGGTCTCTAAAAAGATAAAAATAAATCAGGTGTGGGTGTTCAGGCCTGCAATCCTAGCACTTTAAGAGTCCAAGTAGAAGGATGGCTTGAGGTAAGGAGTTTGAAGCCAGCCCGGGCAAAATAATGAGCCTCTCGGCCCCTACAAAAAAGAAAGAAAAGAAAAGAAAAAATAAAAATTGGCTTGGCGCCTGTGGCTCAAGTGGCTAAGGCGCCAGCCACGTACACCCAAGGTGGCGGGTTCGAATCTGGCCCGGGCCCGCCAAACAACAATGATGGCTGCAACCAAAAAAAAATAGCCAGGCGTTGTGGCGGGCACCTGTGGTCCCAGCTACTTGGGAGGCTGAGGCAGGAGACTCGCTTGAGCCCAGGAGTTGGAGGTTGCTGTGAGCTGAGATGCCACGGCACTCTACCCAGGGGGACAGCTTGAGGCTTCTGTCTCCAAAATAAATAAATAAATAAATAAAATAAAATAAAATAAAAAATAAAAATTACCGAGGCATGGTGGTGTGTGTCTGCGGTCCCAGCTACTAGGGTGGTTGAGGTGGGTTGAGGTTGAGCCTAGGAATTTGAAGCTGTAGTGAGTTGTGATCATGATACTGCATTTAGCCTGGGCAATAAAGACCCTGTTTTATTAAAAAAGAAAAAAGAAAGAAAGAAAGAAAGAAAGAAAGAAAAAAGCAACAACAAAAGGCTTTTGTGTAGCCAAAAACCATTATAAATATATTTTATATAGTTTTATAATATGATACCATTGGGGAAAGTTGAGTAAAGGGTACACAGATGGCTCTATTTTTTTACTACTATATAAATTTACACTTATCTCAAAATAAAAAGTTTAATTTAAAATTATAAATAAAGTCAAAAGACATACAACAAGCTGGCGTGACTATTTGAAACTCATATCAAAGAGCAAGGGCTGACTAATATAGAAAGACCTTCTAGAAATTGAGGGAATAAAGACCATCAAACCAATTTTTTAAAATGAGCAAATGACATGAAGAGATAATTCACATGCACAAAAAGAAATGTAAAAAGTCTCAAAGTACATGAAAAGAAATTCAGTCTTCCTCATAAGAGAAATGTGAGCTAAAAATATAGCAAGATACCAGTTTTTTCTACTTGATAGATTGGTAAAAAGGTTGGACAGCATTCTCTGTTGGTGAGACTTTAAGGAAACAGATACACTTTGCATTTACCCCTTGATGAAACATAAAGGACACATATCTAAGATATGTGCATGAGATATGATCCATGAATTAAAATGAAATGACATGGCACAAAGACATTCATTGAGACTCTGTCATATCGAAAGAGTGAGGATATGGAGAATAAGAAAGCCCCTCCTCTGTATAAAACCTGTTGTTCCTTCAGGGTCTTTCTGAGCCTCCACAAATCCTCTCCATTATTCCCCTTGGTCGGGATTCATTGCTTCTCTCCCTCCTCTCCTCCCCCACTGCCAGCCCCCAAGCAGCCTGCCTCTGTACCTGTCCCAAACTCTTGTTCTGTGGCCTCTGAAATTCTGCCCAATGTAAACAAATTTCCTCATATAGATTTTTAAAAATTAATTCTATATTTAGCCAAGTAATGCATTCATATAGTTAAAATCATCAACTGTATTAAAAGATTCATAATGAAAAACAGCAGCTGGAGATGATCATACCCCTCCCTTCCCCAGGTCCACCTCGAGAGGGATGTCTGTTTTAGCTTTTAGTTGCTGCTTCTGATGTTTCTTTTCCTTTCCTTTCCTTTCTCATTCTCTCTTTCTTTCTCTCTCTCTTTCTCTCTTACTCTCTTTCTTTCTTCTTTTTTTGAGATAGAGTCTCTCTCTGTCCTCTGTTGCCCCTGGTATGATCATCATCATAGCTCACTGTAACCTGAAAACTCCTGGGCTCAAGCGATCTTCCTGCCTTAGCCTCCTGCATAGCTGGGACTATAGGTGTGAACCCCCAAGGACAGCTAATTTGCCTATTTTTAGTAGAGACAGGGTCTCTACTCCCAGCTCTTGCTCAGGCTACTCTTGAACTTCTGACCTCAAGTGATCCTCCTACCTCAGCCTCCCAGGGTGCTAGGATTATAGGTATGAGCCACTGTGCCCAGCCTGTTTTCTTAATCTTAAATAATATACAGATGCTGCTATTTTTTGATTTCTCAATTTTAGAAATTATCTGTGGAGAAGTCATTTCTCTACACACGTGTACATGTGAACATGTACACATACACATATTTCCTTCTCTTTCTCTCAGTTCCAGTAAAATTACTAGACATATTCCAGTAAAATTACTAGAAAGAAAAATATTTTGGGGGCATCCAGGCAACAAGATCAAGTCACATATAAAAGAAAAAAATTAGCTACATGCCAAAAAAAGAAAAAAATTAGACTGTCATTAGGCATTGTCATAGCAATACCATATACGCTGCAGAGGTAAATGGGGTATAATATTTAAGAAACTCACAGAGGCCAAGCATGGTGGCTCTCTCCTGTAATCCTAGCAAGACTTTGTCTCCAAAAAAAGAAAGAAAAGAAAGAAAGAGAAGAGAAGAGAAAAGAAAGAAAAAGAAAGGAAAACTCAAGGAAACAAAATGTTGGCCAGGGGCAGTGGCTCACACCTGTAATCCCAGCACTCTGGGAGGCTAAGGCAGGTGGATTGCCTGAGCTCAGGACTTCCAGACCAGCCTGAACAAGAGTGAGACCCTGTCTCTAAAAATAGCAGAGTACAGTAGCCGGTAGTCCCAGCTACTAGGGAGGCTGAGGCAAGAGGATCGCAGGAGCCTGAGAGTTTGAGCTCAAAAATAAATAAGAAAGGAAGCAAAATGTTTACTAAAGATTTTACATCCAGCCAGACAAATCTTCAAGTATAATGGACACAAAACGCTTTCAACATTCAGGAGCTTAGGGAATATGTTCTCAATGTCAGGTTCATTATTTACAAAAAAGAGTAGGAATATCGTTCCCAACCACCCTTTCTGAGGAATATACTAGAGAATGAACTTCAGGCATCTAAAATGTTTAGAAAGGGGAAGAGTGGGAGAACGTGGAGGTCAAACAGTCATTTTTCCACTAAAGAGTACATAAAAGCCTGAAACTAAAAGTGGATGACATCATTGAACTGTTGGACCAGCCCTGATCCGCCTACCTTTGAAATTTGTGTTATGTTAGAACAATCAAACCCTCTTTGAGTTTTTAAAAATGATATCGTAGACCCTATCCTTGTTGAGACAGTGGAGACCCATTCTTTGTCTATGATGAACGTATCTTGCTCTGTAAACCTTTATCTTTCTTTTGCTCTGTAAACCTGTCTCTTCTCCTGAATAAACTTTGTTTCACACACACACACACACAAAAATATCATATAAGAGTATTTAATGACATGGAATACTGTTTATGATACATAAATTAAAAGAGCACATTATGAACTCTTTTATTTGGTCATTTACTTTTCTTTGGGCAAGATCTCACTCTACCACCTGGACTAGAGGGCAGTCACATCATCATCGCTCACTGCAACCTCAAACTCCTAGGCTCAAGTGATCCTCCTGTTTTAGCCTCTAAAATAGCTGGGACTACAGGGTACCATGCCCCACTCATTTTTCTGTTTTTTGTAGAGACAGGCTCTTGCTCTTACTCAGGCTGGTCTGGAGCTCCTGACCTCAAGAGATCCTCCTGCCCCGGCTTCCCAAACCACTAGACTTATAGGCATGAGCCATCATGCCTGGCCCAGTATGATCTCATTGTCTAAGGAAAACAAATGCATAACTATAAATAAAAAATAACTTTCAGATAAGTCAAAATTCCATGTTTACATCACTTCCATTATTGTTATATATTCGGCATATAAGTGTATTATGGTTGTGTTTCCTTTGTTTTTCATCATTTTGATTTTTCTGAGTTAGCAATTGCCTTGTTTTTCCCTTTGCTTAGTTTTTTTTATGTATTTATCATTAATTCTTTCCTACATCTTCTTACAGCCTCCCAATATACAGCAGATAAATTGTCTCTGGCCAGGTGAGGGTAAGGTGGCACATGCTGGCAGTCCCAACTATGCAGTAGGATCCCTTGAGCCCAGGAATAGGAGGCCAGCCTGGGCAACAGAAGATCTTGTCTCTAAAAGCAGCAACAAAAAACTGTTTTCTGAAGACCTATCTTTGGCAGCCCTCTGTCATCATGCTCCAATCTGGAATGTTTTGTTTTTTAGAATTTCCTTTCATCATTATTACAGAAATTCCCTTAGCCTGGGGATTGAATCATCTGTTTCTTAAATGCTATATCTTGTTCTTTCTCGGTTTAATATCCTGTTTTGGCTCCACTAGCTACTTGGGAAAGAGTACTTGTAGATAATTTTTAAAAAATTACTTTATTAAAATACAATTTACCTGCTATGAAATGTACCTATTTTAAGCAGATGTTTTGATGAATTTAATGGTGTCTTTGGAAGGGCATACTTTTCCTTATGATAAAGTACATTTCAGACCAGATGTGGTGGCTCACACCTGTAATCCTAGCACTCTGGGAGGCTAAGGCAGGTGGATTGCTTGAGCTCAGGAGTTTGAGACCAGCCTGAGCAACGTGAGACTCCCATCTCTACCAAAAAATAGAAAAACTAGTCGAGTGTTGTGGGGGTGCCTATAGTCCTAGCTACTCTGGAGGCTGAGGCAGGAAGATCACTTGAACCAAACAGTTTGAGGTTATTGTGAGCTATGATAATGCCACCACACTCTACCCAGGACTACGGAGTGAGAGTCTGTCACACACACACACACACACACACACACAAAATCGTCAGTTTTTTTTATGGCTCATGTTTTTCTGGTTGTTCCATTTAAAAATGTTTTGTCTACCTCTGTAGTGAAGACAGTCTAACAATGTAATTTATGATGGGGGCTTTTGGAGGAGGAAGTAGTCTTAGTTCTACCCCTAGAGGAAGCAGAGACCTAAGGCATCACCCTGATCTCCAAAAGGGCTGGACACTAAGGTCAGCCATGTTGGAATAATTCTGGGTACCAAGGCTTGGGTGAACTTCCATAGTTGGCCATATTCCATTTGTATCTACCTATATCACTTCTGGAAGGAGCTAACATTGTCCATGACTCCATGGGAGAGGACAATAGAAGTTGACATTTGCATGCATTCTGGACTCTGCCCCATGTGTTGCTTCCCATGGCTAATTTTAATCTCCATCCTTTCTCTGTAATAAAGATACCCACAACATGAATATAACTGCTTCCAGTGAGTTCTGTAGGTCCTTTTAGGAATTTTTGAAACTAAAGGTGATTTGGGAAATCCTCCAAACTTGCTACTGGTGTCAGAAGTGAAAGCAGTCCTGTGTGTGAACTCTCTCCTACAACTGTGCAGTTGGCAGAAACTCTTGCAATTGGCAACAAAAGTGGGATTGACCCTAAATCACTGAAACATGTAGTTTGAAAAAGGAAGGGTAAAAAGGGAATTGATAAACTTTTGATTCCTGAATGGCTACCCAGTCACCTCTCTTATGAAACTGAAGTTCCACTGTCATCAGTTATTAGAAGGAAAAGCTACAAATGGACTTTAGGAATGATGGTAACTCCCACCTAGTTGGCTCACTAGATGCGTGTGGAAGTACAAAATAACCAGAAACAAGCTAAATACAGAGGTGCCAAAAAACATACACACAGTTTAAGAAATGAAAACACTGTATTGAATTTGTAATATACAAGTCACGTTTGACTTCTGCAGTTACAAAAGGCTCTCGACCTGACTTGTATTCATCTTTTATCATGGGTATACATTGAGTATTATAATTTTAACACAGTTTTTTTTTCTTTCACAAAATGTGTGTGTGTATATATATATATTTCTGGCTCTCACTGTATACCTCATATAATCTCTTGGCCATTGTTATCTGTAAGAGCTAAAATGAAGGCACACTGTTAGAATGGCCCTTATTGGACCAAGGTTGGATTGTGGCCAGTCCAAGTTATAGCCATTAGCCTCTGGGTTACTATTTTTTTTTTTTAAATTATGCTGAAACAGTAGATAGCAAGAAAAGACTGATTTGTAAAAAAATGTAGAAAGGTAAAGGGGAAAGTCAAAGGACTCATCCCATCAAAATGGAAATCTTTAAATGATTATCAAGAAATGAGATGAATAAAGCAGACCTTGGCCAGGCATGGTGACTTAAGCCTGTAATCCTAGCACACTGGGAGGCCAAGGCAGGAGGATCGCTTGAGGTTAGGAGTTCAAAACCAATCTGAGCAAGAGCAAGACCCTGCCTCTATTAAAAATGTAAAAATTAGCCAGGTCTGTAATCCCACCTACTTGGGAGGCTGAGGAAGGAGGACGGCTTGAACCCAGGAGTTTAAGGTTGCTGTGAGCTATGATAATGCCATGACATTCTAGCCAGGGCAACAGAGTTAGACTCTGTCAAGAAAGAAAAGAAGGAAGGAGGGAAGGAGGGAGGAAGGACATGTTGTGCTTATCAGAGAACCCCTTCCCAGAACTGGAAGGTGACTGGAATCTGCATGTGGATATCCTGGGATGCTTACCTGACGTGGCCATGAAATGAGTGGACACAGTGCAGGGATGGGCTGGATCTGGACATGTTCCTCTTACACACTCCCAGGCACAAGGTGCTAACAAGAGCTGTTTTCCAACAAGAGAGGCCTGCGGGGAAGGCCTCACACATAGGTGGGAAGTTGGACTGATGCCAGTAGCCCTGGGAGGGCACAAGTGGGTCTTGAAAGGAATAGATGCTTACTCTGGACCAGGCTTTGCATACCCAGTGGGAGATGTAAATGCTCAAAATACTATAAAGGATTGAAGCAGAAAATACTGCCCCAATTTGGTTTTGCTAGTCCCATTTCTTCAGGCCAAGGAACACATTTTCATCCTCAAAATAATGGTTTGACAGAAACTGGAACAGACGATTAAAACATCTGTTGTCTAAGATGGGGGCAGGCAAAGGTGTGGGAGGCTGGCTTACACGCCTTTGAGGGCATGTGCCTACTGTCAGCATGAGGGGCAGGTGAGGGGCCCCACTGGATAGATTATGCCACCTCTCTGGGGGATTTGGGGAAAAGAGATGTGGGCAGCTGCTGACCCAATTAAAGTTCTTTCTTTCTCACTTTACTTTGTTTTTTCTTACCTGATAAAGTGTCCTCCAGACCAGGACTGTTGATGCCAGAAGCAGGAATGGTTCCAGAGCAAGAACCTGCAACGGTGCTTTTAAGCCTTTATGTCAGAATCTCTAAGGGCCCAATGGGGTAGACTGTGTCTTCGTCAATCTGGCAAAACTGGGGCTAAGAGTGAAAACAGCTGCATGGCCTTGTGCTGGACATAGCCCTGTTCTATACCTGTGCACAACTGGGAGTGGACTGAGGGTGGCACTTGCTAGAATCAGATTGCCAATGGCATTCTGGACCAAGTGGCCAAACCTAATGTCCCTTTCTAAGGTGGAAACATTTTCTCTCTCTCTCTCTTTTTTAAGACAGAGTCTCACTATGCTGCCCTCAGTAGAGTGCTATGGCATCACAGCTCACGGCAACATCAAACTCTTGGGCTTATCTTGCCTCAGCCTCCCAAGTAGCTGGGACTACAGGCACCTGCCACAACACCCAGATATTTTTTGGTTGTATTTGTCATTGTTGTTTGTTGTTTGGCAGGTCTGGGCTGGGCTTGAACCCACCAGCTCCAGTGTATGTGGCTGGCCCCATAACCACTGTCCTATAGGTGCTGAGCCTCTCTCTCTCTTTCTTTTGAGACACAGTCTCACTTTGTCACCCTCAGTAGAGTGCCATGGCATCATAGCTCACAGCAACCTCAAAGTCTTGGGCTCAAAGGATTCTCTTGCCTCAGCCTCCCAAGTAGCTGGGACAACAGGTGCCCACCACAACGCCCAGCTATTTTTAGAGATAGGGTCTTGCTCTGGCTCAGGCTGGTCTCAAACTCATGAGCTCAGGCAATCCACCTGCCTTGGCCTCCCAGAGTGCTAGGATTACAGGTGTGAGCCACTTCACTCAGCTGAAACATTTTGTTATAAATAGAGAAAAGGAAAAGTGGTAACTGAATGTAAAGAATTGGACAAATGGTATACAATAAGGGACGTGAAATATTACATTGATGCCTGAAGAGGGGCTCAGAGTGAGAGACGATATTGTCTCTTATTATACTCATTTATACAGGATGCCTGAAAGGGGGAAGCCATATATTGCTGAGATCACTCCAGCTTTTGGCACTTGACAAAGCCAAATGGAAGCCTGGAAATCTGAGTGACATTGCTCCGGGAGACACTTTGGTCATATGCTGTGATTAGTCTAGTGTTGTACCCCAGCAACCTGGAAGTATTGGCTTGGACCCCACTTAAGTACAATCAATCAGAAATTTATTGAGTCTGCACAGGGGACTGTCCTGAGAGACAGTTCCGTCCCAGTAGTGCCTTATATAATTTTTGAGTAAGCAGGTTACAGAAGTGAGACATGGCTGGTTAGCTCAGGGTGCCAGGGTTACAGCTTGGGTAGTCATGGATATAGTTTAAGTAACAATAGATACAGTTTAGGTTATGGATACAGTTTAGGTAACAATGGTTACAGTTTAGGTAGGCAGGCTCCCACCATCCTTCCTCTATGGGGAACTTGGGAGGGTTTTCTGTGGTGGAAGGAGGAGAAGGAGGCAGGCGGCCTGGGAAATTGCCCGGAGTAGGGGGTGGGCTGGGCCTTTCCCAGAGCAACTCTGGGGGGAGGGAGGAGGAGAGAGGCGAGCCCACTTCACTAGATGGACTAGAACCATTGTTATTGACTAAGAGCATAGTAATGCACCAGTAATTTTGACTCCAACTTTTCAGGTTATATCTGTGGCCAGATATGTGATATGGTGTTAACACTGACCTTGTAGCTAAGATTCAACTGTCCATGTACACAGGTCATGAGATAGTAACTGATACTGATCATCAAATGTATTGGGAAAATGACTGGCTTGAGGAAGAACTGAAATTACCTACACATTAACTAATTTTATAGCTCCTGTGCTCCAAGCCACATGGAGATGCTACGTGGAGGACTACAGAGGTCCTCAGTTGATAGTCCCAGCTAAGCCACCACCTTGGATGGCCCCATCAGCATCACATGAGACAGGAGACCTGCCCAGGTGAAGCCAGTGAGTCTGCAGAATCATCAAACTATAAATGGTCACTGCTTCAAGCCACTAAATCTTGGTGTATTTTATTTCTCAGCAATAAATAGACAAAACACTTGGTATTTCCCATCCCCAAGCTTCCAGGATTCTACTGGGTTTTAACATCCACCCCCACCTGCCAGCACCAGGGTTTGAGCTCTCACTGCTCCACAAGTCTGTCATCCCTCTACACCCTTTCCCCACTTTCCAGAATGCTGACTCCCCTTGTCTGTACACACTCCTTCCTCGTTCTTCTTGTCCTTGTGGGTTTATGCCTTTTAAAACTTTTGTAATTTTAGTGGGGTTTTGGAAGGAAGAAGAGATAATAGCCATGTTTAATGTGCCCTATTTAATTCAGTTTCTCCTGCAGTCTTAACATCCTCACAGAATTTCTCCTCCACCTCTTTCTTTACTCAAGATCTGGCTCTGCTGGAGGCTTCTCCCAGACTCCACAAATCCCAGAGTTGGGAGGTTTTAGGGGTGAGTCTACCTCACTCCCCAGTGCTTCAAAGAGGGGTGTGCCCTTCATCTCTTCCACTCATCCCATCCCTGGTGAACACCTCTCCCCACTGAGCAGCAGGCACACCCACTTCTTCATCAACCCTCAGTCTTCTCATTCTGCTGACTTCAACATCCCCATGATCAATCCAGCCATCACAGGCCTCTAGTTCCCTGACCTCTTTTTGTCTTGTGGGCTTCTCTTCCACCTTCTTCAGCCATGATTTCAAAGGACCAAGCCCCATTTGTGTCATCCCCCAGAGCTGCCTCACCTCTGAAGTCACTGGTCTAGACTGCCTCTCATCATAATGGCTAGATGTCTCTCCTGTTGGAAGCGGATCCCCAAGTCTATATCCTTTGCCCAGCCCACATCCCTACATTATCTCATTCCATCTTCCTTGTGTCTCTATTTTCTCCTTCTCTACATGTTTTCTGAGGACTGTCCAGCACCTCAGAAAGCAGCAGAGCCAGGAGCAGAGCCTGATTTTGTCTGTAGTCCCCTTCCTCCCCTCCCTCAGTTGGTGTCATCCGGATTAAGCTGACTCCACCCTCAGCTCCATGTGACTTACTAATTCATCACACTGCCTGGTCACTGAGAAGGGCTCAGGGGTGGGCACATGACCAAAGTCAGGCCAATTAGAGTCAAGAGACTCAATTCTTGGAATTTTTTTTATAAAGCCATTAAAGGGGTTCTTGGCCTTTTGACTTAAGCCCAGGAATATGAGAGGGGGGCAGAGCTCTGCAGCCACCTTGCCACTACTAGAGGAGGGAGTGCCTTTTGGATAATAAGGCCAATCACAGAGAACAGCACAGCCTGAGAGCTGGGATGTCGACACCTGCATTCGGGATGCCTGAAGGCAGCCTTGGGCCTCAATTGTTCAGTTACAAGAACCTACAGAGGCTTTCTGCCTTAGCCTGGTTGGGCTTGTGGCCCTACTGAATCTATTATCAGGAGAATCATGTTTAAAAGTGACACAAGAGGGCAGTGCCTGGGACTCAGTGAGTAGGGTGCCGGCCCCATATACCAAGGTGGTGGGTTCGAACATGGCCCCACCCAACCTGCAACAAAAACATAGCCGGGCATTGTGGCGGGCACCCGTGGTCCCAGCTACCCGAGAGACTGAGGCAAGAGAGCTGGAGGTTGCTGGGAGCTGTGATGCCACAGCACTGTACCCAGGGCGATAAAGTGAAACTCTGTCTCTAAAAAAAAAAAAAATAGTCGGGCGTGGTGGCGGGCGCCTGTAGTGCCAGCTACTTGGGAGGCTGAGGCAAGAGAACCACCTAAGCCTAGGAGATGGAGGTTGCTGTGAGCTGTGACGCCACAGCACTCTACTGAGGGCTATAAAGCGAGACTGTCTCAAAAAAACAGCAAACAAACAAACAAACAAAAGGTGACGCAAGAAAGACAAATGACACATTTCTCTGAAAACTAGTCTTTGGACTTAGTCTACAGCTCCCCCTAGTGGAAGACATTGTTTTTCAAGGTCTTGATAATAGGGCTTAATGTTGGTCGGCCCACCCTTCAATGTTCCAATAGTCTGTATATATCCAGGTCAATTTAGAACATCTTTTCTAATATAAAAAATATGTAATTGTAGTTATTTATAATACTGATCACAGCCAAATTTGATAACATTTTGTAATTCAGAACTAGTATATTCCCCAACAAAACATGTCCTAAAATCATGCAATGAATTTAGAATGTCCTAGCTTGACCTTTAAGAATTAATTTTTGTTAACTATCAAAAAAGTGAAAAATAAGAAGGAAGAAAGAAGAAAAGATACAGACAGCCCTGATTCAGTAGAATGTTAAAATCCAGTCAACTATAACTTCATTGACTTCTGGCTTCAAGAAAGATTGTACTCATCTCTCTTTTCTTCTCAAACCCTATGGAAATTATCAAAGAGAAAACTAACAGTACAAGTTAAAATATGATCTGTTTCAGGCTCGGCACCCATAGCTCAGCTGTTAGGGCACTGGCCACATGCACCAGGGCTGGTGAGGTTGAACTGAGTCAAGACTGCTAAACAAACAAACAAACAAACAACCACAAAAATAGCCAGATGTTGTGGCAAGTGCCTATAGTCCCAACTACAAGGGAGGTTGAGACAAGAGAATCTCTTGAGCTCAAGAGTTTGAGGTTGCTGTGAGCTGTGGCGCCACAGTATTCTACAGAGGGTGACAAAAAAAAAATCTCTTCTAGCAAATCAAAAAACTGGAGGGAATGCCATCAACAGAACTGGAAATTTGTTGTTTTCTGTTGTGAGCAAAGTCAAACTTCCTGAGCTGAGTGCTCACCCCAAAGGAAGGACTCCCTGGGAGGTGGAAATTTCCCCCAAAAGAGCTCAGCACAGCCCAGCTCTGAGCAGCAAGCTCCAAGCAGCACAGTTTTGGAGCTGTGCAGGTGTCTAATGGCCAAAAGACGGCGCTGTCCTTCCTCCCTCACTAAGTCAGCTGGGGACTTGCTAAGACCGGTGCAGAAGTGGACAGGAAACTGTGCAGTACCCGGAAAATTCTGGCAGCCACCCCAACTCAACTCCTACCGAACCTGCCTGTACCACTCTGAGGTTCTCCTGCTGTAGCCAGAGAAGGGAGACTGGGAAGAGAGTGGCCCTGTATTGCCCAGGTCTCCACAGAGCAGTCAGTGTCAAGAGTAGTCCACAAGCCCTTGGTTCCTGAGCAGCCCCTTGTCTTATCTTGGGATGCTGGCTGGAGGCTGCTCCAGTTTCTCCGAGGAAATGTGCCTGTTGCATCATTTGCACTCATGGCGTGCTAAGGTGGTGCTGGGGAGAGGGGAGAGAAGGAAGCTGAGGATGATTCATGCAAATGACAAGGAAGCCCACACTAGCCTCCACCTCCACTCCCAAATGTTACCGACCTCGGAGATTCACCCCCGAAGTAAGGATCATCAGTGCCCTGAAAAAGGTGGCTAAGGAAGGACAATCAACTAAAGAACGGCCCCCAGAGGAGTGGAGGAAACCTCAAAGCACATAAAATGTTCAGATTAACATCCTCGATAATATTAATGGCAGAATCTTGCATTCATAATAAGCAACTTGGTGTAAAGAATGTGGTATACTCATACAGTGGATTATTATTCAACTATAAAAAGGAATGAAATTCCAGGAGGCACCCATAGCTCAAAGGAGTAGGGCGCCAGCCCCATATGCCAGAGGTGGTGGGTTCAAACCCAGCCCTGGCCAAAATCTGCAAAAAAAAAAAAAAAAAAAAAAAAGGAATGAAATTCTGACACAGGTTACAACTTTGATGTACCCTGAGAAATATTACCCTCAGTGATATAAGCCCAACATGGACAACTACTGGATGTGGATTCAAATTGGCAAATTTTATGTGTATTTTACCAAAATAGAAAATATCTCCCTGAAGCAACCTATTATGGAAAAGGGGGCAGAGAACAAGAGAAAGTTCTTAGAAGTTTAAATGTTAATAGCAAAAATGAAAAACTCAAAAAAAGAAGAGAATAATGGAAAGGATACTGCTTTAAAACATTGTTATTTGGAAGGCCATCCAAACAACTCTTTAGAAAAATTTTGAGGGCCCTGTTTAGATTTATACTTACAGTGGAACCTCTATCAGTTGACCACTCAAGGGACTATAACAACTGGTCAACATACAGATGTGGTCAACATAAGGAACTAGGTCTACTTTTCTGATACGTACATGTGGTGCATGTCTGGTCTACGAAGATTAGGTCAACTTAAGGAGGTGGTCATCTATGGATGTTCTAGTATATTTCCATCCTTTAGTAAATCTGATTTCCAAATAAGTCTTTGGTTCCAATATGAAAAATCAGGCATCAACTCAAAAGCATAGCATTTATCCCACAGTGTAGAGAAAACATCCCTTGCACCTCACCTCAAGACCGAGAGGCCAGGGTTGGAATCCTTAAGAAGAGAGAAGAGTAAGGTATGGGACAAATGTCCCTTTCAAAGCTCATATTGAAAGGTCATCTTCAATATGGCATATTGAGGGGTGAGGCCTTTAAGAGGTGATTGAGTCATGAGGGTTCTGCCCTCAGGAATGGATTAATGGGTTAATGGATTAATGGGTTATGGGGTTATCCTAGGCATAAGAAGAGGAAAAAAATCTTTCTTGAAGTGACAGGTCAAAAAAGAAAAAGGAAAAAGAAAGACCCGCTAGCCTCCTCACCATGGGATTCCCTATGCCACCTCAGGACTCTGCAGAGAGCCCCCACCAGGAAGAGGGCCCCCATCAGGAAGAAGGCCCTCACCAGATGAAGCCCTTGACTATGGACTTATACTGATGCCTCCAAAACTGGGAGAAATAAATTCCTTTCAGGTATTCTGTTATAAGCAACAGAAAACAGGCTAAGAAGAAAAGCTTAACTCTGCCTACTAAGGGAGCAAAGCCCAACTCTCCAGGCCCTGTAGGGTATGAAAAGGAGATCTGTCAGAGAGGTCAGGCACACAGGGTCCTGTTTTTCCTTCTTGTTTTGGAACTGAGGAGTTCCTGGTATGGTGGAATCATCCAGATGGGTACAGAGGAGGCCTTGTGCATAGGCTAGGGGAGGCTTCAAACCAGGAGAAGCCCCTCAGGTAGCTGCATCCCGGTGTGATTTGGGCAACAGCATAGACGAGGCAAAGGGAAGCAAGGAGTGAGGAGACCCTGGTCAGATAGCAGTGTGATGTGGGATGTCCAGTTCTCCCACCTTGGCACAGAGAAGGGAGGCCAGTCTGCTGAAAGGGCCCTGGCCAACTGCAGCCTGAGTTTGAAGAGAGGGGTCATCAGTGGCCAGCAGCAGTGGATACCACGGCAGACCTAAAGCATGGGTCTAGCTGCCCTGTGTCAGGGACTAGCGAAGACAACACAGGGACAGCCACCCTGTCTCCCCCTATCCCCAGATGTCACGTTGGAAAGGCAATTAAAAGGGGAAGGAAAGCCCAGTTAAGAAGATGAACTTGGAAATGACTGTATTTACTCTAAATAGAGTGTCTAATCTGGAGGAGACAGAGAGATTCCATTATCTGTCAAGTTAATGTATTTTCTCCTGCTGCCAGCATGAGAAAGAAAGGAAGAAAAGATTGGTTATAGACAATAAAAGTCTCTGTCTTCTGAATATGTTGTGTAAATTTACAACCCTATTACATATACTTGAATCAGAACTCAGAACACAATAAATAGTAACACAAGAAACAATGGTGAAAAAGGAAATCAGAAAAAACATGTGATTAAGTCTTAAATTGTTGTTCTTAAATGCTTGAAAAACTTAATGCAACTGATATGAAAGTATCACAAAAATATAAAAGACAATATTAAAAAATAAAAGACATAATATATTTTAAGTTCTAGAATTGTAATCCTAGAATCTAGACTCTTGAACTAACGTGGTATTATTTGTAAATTATATCTCAATAAGTTTGATTTCAAAAGAAAAAAGCACAAAGTGTATTCACACATGCTTGCTCTCCCTCACTCATCACCAACTCTGAGTCTTTCTGTGTGGTGTCTCTGTTGGAGCTGGCTGGTCTGGGCTTCTTCACAACATGGCAGCCTTCAGGACAATCAGACTGCTTGCATGGTGGCTTTTATGATCTAGCCCGAGAAGTCACATAATATAGCTTTTGCTATAATCATAAGCCCATCTAGATTCAAAGGAAGGAAGACATATTCTTTCTGTGCTTTTTTTCCTTTTTTTTTTTGAGACAAGGTCTTGTTCTGTTGCCAGGGCTAGAGTGCACATAGATTGCAGCAGTGTCATCATAGCTGACTGCAACCCCAACTCCTAAGCAATCCTCATGCCTCAGCCTCCCATCACACCCAGCCATTTTTTTTTTTTAAGAGAGAAGATTGATCAGGCTGGTCTTGAACTCCTAACTCTGAGCAATTCTCCTGCCTCAATTTCCCAAAGTACTAGTATTACAGGTGTGAACCACTGTGCCCCGGCAGATATTACTTCTCAATGAAAAGAATCAAGGTCATATTGTGCAACGTATGTGACACGAGGGATATTGTGACCATCTGTAGAATATACATCTGCCATATCCCGCCTTCTAGCCACAACATTCACACCCACATGAAAATACAAGTTTCACCCCATTATGGCATCAACTTGAAGTCTAGGATTTCAGCATTCAAACCACGTCCAGATCCTGACCAGGATCCATAGGTGTGGTTCACCGATTTTCCACAGCACTCAGGGTACATGTCCTGAATTAAAAATGAGATCAGCCCAGACCTGTGGAGTGAGCAAGAGTTCCCCTTGGAATATAACACTAACATTCTCCTAGGACTCCCTGAACACCCTCTATCTGTTGGGTGTTGTGTTAGACTATGGAAAACCTGGATGAATAAGAATCTGCCAGTGCTGACTCTGGGCTGGCACTGAGTGAACTGTGTCCACTACTTGGATGTCTTCCCCAGTTGTACAATAGAACCTCATTAGTTTCCTTAACTTTAGTATACTTAACTTTCGAATCTCATAGGTACATTCCATGCTGTATTCAGATCTTTGAACACCAGCTGCTAAGCATTTGGAGGCAGCACACAGTGACCTTGTTGACCAACCTCACTTTCTATTTTGGCTGCATCCTCATCTGTATAGCAATGCTTGTTTTTACCAGTTTTGAAATATTTATGATATCTGAGAATACAGATCACATAAATCTCATGTGCTTTGTATAATGAAGAGAAATGTTTTTACTCGCAACAGGATGTTCATTGGATTTAAGCTGGCGGACCTGATAGTCTGTGTATTCAATTGTTAAGAAAGAAACAAAACACACAAAATCCCGGAAATACTTCATTGGAGATTGAGCCTAAAATGTACTGTATTACTGGGAACTTGATATCAAATATGTTCGATGATATGTTTATGTTCTTTGGGAAGAGAATCTTCTTTATACCCTGTAGGTCCAACTTTCTTACATTAGCCCCAAGTCTATATTTTTAGGTGCGCTGCACAAGATATGCGAAAGCAAAGAAAGACCTGAGTATTAGTTTTCCAAGACTGCTGTAATGAGTTACCATACGGTTAGTGGCTTAAAATAATTCACATTTATTCTCTTATAGTTCTGAAGTCAGAAGTCCAAAATCAGTTTCATCGGGTCTACATCAAGATGTTGTCAGGGCCTTGCCCTCTCTGGAAGTTCTGGAGGAGAATCCACTTTGTATTCCTTTCCAGCTTCTAGAACTGCATTCTTGCACCCACTGGATGGAGGCCCTTCCTCTGGCAGTATAGCTTCTTGCTTCTATGCTGTGTGCCTTCTTCTGTGTCAAATCTCCCGCAGCTTCCCTCTTACATGGACACTTGCAAATGTATTTAGGGCCATCAAGATAATCCAGGATAATCTCCCCATCTCAAGAGCCTTACTTTTGTATACATTTAAACGAAGAAACAATAGTTTAACAAAATGAAGTAAATCTATATCTAAGAATATAAAAAATGCCCAAGATATAATAATA
>NW_003852441.1:11289677-11291344 GCF_000181295.1 Otolemur garnettii | reverse complement strand
TCAAGTCATAAAATGTAAATTTTCCATAAATTAATTTATAAATTTAACACAAGAACAAAGAAAGCACCATTGATTTTTTTAAACTAGGAGAATAAATTATAAAGTCCATGTACAAAATTAATGCATAAGAATAGCCAGGAAATTCAGAGCTGAATTTTGTTCAGGAAATGATACAGGGGGCACAGAGTAGCTCTATAGATTAATTTAAAAAATACTACTTCAGTAACAAAAACAGTATTGTACTGGTTCATATTAGACAGACTGAACAGTGGAACAGAAGAGGAAGTCCAGAAATACATTCAGACATGTTAAGTAATGTCCTTTATGATGAATATGAGGAAGAGATGAATTATTCAACAAACGGTAACTGGACAACTGGGAGCCAGACAGAAGAAAATAAACTTATTTCTTAAAAATTTTGTGTTAAGACCAGTCAAGTGAAGCAGTGGGAGTAGAGAAGGAACAAAGTCATTTGTAACTGGTTGTGATCAATTAATTGTAAACACTGCTGCACTCAGACCAGCCAGAAGAAAACAAACTTGAATCCACACTCCATGTCTCATATCAGGATAAATTGCAAAGGGATCACAATTTTTTTTTTTTGGCTGGGGCTGGGTTTGAACCCACCACCCCTGGTATATGGGGCCGGCACCCTTCTTCTTGAACCACAGGTGCCGCCCAGGAGTCACAAATTTAAAATAAAAAGTGAAACTATGGACTTGGTGCCTGTAGCTCAAGCAGCTAAGGCGCCAGCCGCATACAACAGAGCTGGCAGGTTTGAATCCAGCCGGGGCCTGCCAAACAACAATGACAACCACAACCAAAAAATAGCCGGGCATTGTGGCAGGCGCTTGTAGTCCCAGCTACTTGGGAGGCTGAGGCAAGACAATGGCTTGAGCCCAGGAGTTGAAAGTTGCTGTGAGCTGTGACAGCACATCACTCTACCCAGGGCAACAGCTTGGGGCTCTGTCTCAAAAAAAAAACAACAACACAAAACTATGGGCTTAGCGCCTGTAGCTCAGTGAGTAGGGCGACAACCATATACACCGAAGGTGGTGGGTTCGAACCCACCCTGGGCCTGCTGAATACCAATGACAACTGCACTCCAAAAACAACTGGGTGTAGTGGCAGGTGTCTGTAGTCCCAGCTACTTGGGAGGCTGAGGCAAGAGAATCTCTTAAACCCAAGAGTTTTAGGTTGCTGTGAGCTGTGACACCACGACACTCTACTGAGGGTGACATAGTGAGACTCTGTCTCAGAAAAAAAAGTGAAACTGTAAGTCCTTAAAGAAAACATTGAAGACTTTATTTATAACCTCAGCTTTTCAAATAATGACTTAAAATCCAA
Source organism: Otolemur garnettii (assembly GCF_000181295.1). NCBI lineage: Eukaryota > Metazoa > Chordata > Mammalia > Primates > Galagidae > Otolemur > Otolemur garnettii. The sequence continues at coordinate 11,289,997 of NW_003852441.1, read as the reverse complement.
AACCCATTTAAAAATAAAAAAGACCACCTTTAAAAACATCCTTGATAAAACACACCCATGCTATAAGCAAACAATAGACACAGAAACTGGGATGTTTTTTGCAATTCATTTCACAAATCAGTATTCTCCTAACATATAAAAAGATCTAAAAATTTAGAAGAAAAAGAGCAAGCAGGAAAGCTAGCAAAAGATATAAACAACAGTTCTCAGAAAATGATATGCACAAGATTATAAACATTAAAATATGTTCAGCCTTACTGAGACAATTGCAAATTTAAATTAGACCACAATTCCTAGCACTCTGGGAGGCTGAGGCAGGT
>NW_003852441.1:11269759-11277435 GCF_000181295.1 Otolemur garnettii | reverse complement strand
TATGAATATTTTGACATAATAACTAAGAAAGTTACATGAAGGCTATGTTAACCAGTTTGATGGAAGTGTCTTGGATTGTGTGTGAAAACACCACACTGTACCCCCAAAGTGCATCAATGTACACAGTTACCATTCAATAAAACAAACAAACAAACACATATCCTTAGTTCCTGGTGTGTGCAGAAGATTCTCCAGAAGATACATAAGAATCTACCAGTGATTCTCTCTTTAGAAGAACAACAGGGGCATCGCCTATGGCTCAAAGGAGTAAGGCTCTGGCCCCATATACGGGAGGTGGCGGGTTCAAACCCAGTCCCGGCAAAAAACTGCAAAAAAAAAAAAAAGGAGAAGAACAATAAAATAGTTTTAACATGTATTTCTCATACATGCATGTTTAACTAACTATTGATACTCTACTTTTTTAGTTGTTTCCCCCAAATGGTGGATTTTCTGCCAAACAAAGGAGCTGAGATTTTTTTTTGAAGGCAGCTGGGCAGACTTCCTGACAAGATTCAACATCCTGTACAACCTGCCTGCATTACCCTAGCCCCTGGGAAGTTGTGCCACAACCTGTTTCAAGACTCCTGGCCCTTCCTTTAGAAGTCCATGATCTCTGCCTTAGGAGAGCCAGATTTGATTCAGCTTCTTTCCCATTCTCTCAACAAGACGTCTGTCCTACTAAAAATTCCTGGCGGTCCTTGTTGTCTCAATAATTGGATCATTGTGCAACGAGTAACTAGACCTAGGCTGAACCCTACTTGTGGTTTCCACAGCATTTGTTTCCTCCTCGGTATTCTTTAATTATTCCAAACTGCATTTTAACGGAATCCTGGCTTTGGCCCTTTATTTTAGATTCACTGTTAACTTTCTAGCAACTTGAATCATTGTTTTTAGGATCAGACTCCCCCATCCCCCATACACACACGTGTTTACTACTATTAAGAGTTAGGCTTCAAAAATTGTTATGTCTCATTTAAACTTAAAAAATAATTTTTCCTCATCTCCTGCTCCAGTGATTTCACAAACAGGAACTCCTAATACTTTTTGCAGCTCTTCTAAATTTTATGACTTTATGAGGGGCAGAAAAGGACTAATAATCCCAGGAGAAAGTCCTTTTCCCTTTCCCTCTAAAGAAAGACAGAAACAAAAAGCTTCCAGAGCGGGGTGCCAGCTGCGGCTGAGGTTATCTATAGTACAGGTAGTGGGTTTAAAAATAATTCTGCCCTCTAGTAACTCCAGCTGCTGGAGATTTGGCCCCACCCTTTAGGAAAGGAGGCGTGTGTTCTTTCAGTGCCTTACAGACGGAATGCAAATTTAGCAGGCAAGAGATAAGAAATAGAAACAAGCTCTGGTGGGAGGGGCAGTGTAGCGGGAGGCTGGCTGTGTAACCTGGTGAGGACCAGGACCGATTTAAACATTCTGCTCCTCAAATGTAAAACGGTGTACCCTCAATGAATCCCCAACAATTAAAAAAAAAAAAAACCTAGGGAAAAAAAGAAATGATTAATTCCTCTGACTACAGAATTAATAAAATGAACATTATTTCTTTGTGGAAAAAAATATATAAAATGGTGCAGCCTCGGTAGAAAATAATTAAACATAAAATGTTCCTCAAATAATTAAAGATAAAATTATCTTATAATCAGCCATCCTATTCTAGGTACCATATATACCCAAAAGAACTGAAAGTAGGGACTCAGAGATTTGTCTGTTTATAGCAGTATTCACAAAAGGGAGAAGCAACCGATGTGTCCACAGAGATGTATAGACAAATAAAACGTATATACTGTACAGACAGTGGAATGTCACTCAGCCTTAAAATGAATGGAGCTCTGATGTATGCCATAACATGGGATGAACCCTGAAAACATTATGCCAAGTTGAATAAACAAAAAGACAAATATTTCATGATTCTACTTAGATGAGGTAGCTAAAGCAGTAAAATTCAAAGACAGCAAAAGTCAAATGATAGTTGAGGGGGGTGAGGTGAGGAGGAAATGGGGGATTAGTGTGTAATGGATACAGAGATTCAGTGGTGAAGATGAAAGTTCTGGAGATGGATAGCAATGCTGGTTGCACAACAGTGTTTTCTTCGTTATTGTTTTTGTTTTTGAGACAGTCTCACTCTGTCACACGGGGTGCCACGGCATCATCATAACTCAGCAACCTCAAACTCTTGGGCTCAAGAGAACCTCTTGCCTCACCCTCCCCAGTAGCTAGTACTACACGTGTGAGCCACCACACTCAGATAATTTTTATATTTTTAGTAGATATTTGGTCTCACTCTTGCTCAGGCTGGTCTCAAACTCTTGAGCTCAAGAAATCTACCTGCCTTGGCCTCCAAAAGCACCAGGATTAAAGGTGTGAGCCACTGTACACCAGACACAACAGTGTTCTTAATGCCACTGAACTGTACACTTTAAAAACTGTTAAAATGGTAAATTTTATGTTAAGTGTATTTTACCAGCCAAAAAAAGTTTTAAAAAGTAAATAAATATCTTTGTATACATCACTTACCTTGTCTATATTACTTGCCCACCCATGGATCATAGAAAAGTGAGAGATTGGGTGGCGCCTGTGGCTCAGTGAGTAGGGCACCCGCCCCATATACTGAAGGTGACAGGTTTGAACTCGGCCCTGGCCAAACTGCAACAAAAAAATAGCTGGGCATTGTGGTGGGCACCTATAGTCCCAGCTACTTGGGAGGCTGAGGCAAGAGAACGGTCTAAGCCCAAGAGCTGGAGGTTGCTGTGAGCTGTGATGCTACAGCACTCTACCCAGGATGACAAAGTGAAACTCTGTCCCCTCACCCCTCCCAAAAAAAGGAAAAAAAAGAAAAGTGAGAGATCATTGATTTAGTCTCTGAATCTCCTTCTTACCATCAGTGAAATGGAAATGGCTGGGTAGAATTTCCATGATTCTATATAGAGATGTTGCATCAAAAAAGAGAGGACATGAGGAATAACCCTTGTGAAAGATAAGATACACAGAACTGCATAAATAAATGTTGGTGCCTACTGAATTTTGGAACTCTGATACAGATTACACAAATTTTTTATTTTAAAAAATAATTCAAAACATTTAAATATTGCAGACACACGGAAAATCCCTACATATAGCAAGTAAGTGTCCACTACAAAAATTATCATATTTTCATATTTTGCTATATATACCAAATATTTTATTTCTTTCTTTCTTTCTTTCTTTCTTTCTTTCTTTTTTTTTTTTTTGAGATAGAGCCTCAAGTTGTCCCCCTGAGTAGAGTGCTGTGGCATCACAACTCACGGCAACCTCCAACTCCTGGGCTCAAGCGAGTTTCCTGCCTCCGCCTCCCAAGTAGCTGGGGCCACAGGTGCCCGCCACAACACCTGGCTATTTTTTTTGGTTGCAGCCGTCATTGTTGTTTGGCGGGCCTGAGCTGAATTCGAACCCACCACCTTAGTTGTATCTGGTTGTTGCCTTTGTCACTTGAGCCACAGGTGCCGAGCCACGTTTGTTCAGTTTTCAAGATAATCTCACTCTTTTGCTCAGGCTAGAACGCCATGGCCTCAGCTTAGCTCACAGCAACCTCAAACTCCTGGATTCAAGCGATCCTTCTGCATCAGCCTCCTGAGTAGCTGAGTATATTTTACCTTTTGATTTTTTTTATTATCTTTAACTCCATGAGAGCAGGGATTTGTTTTTCCTTAAGAGTCTTACTCTGTCATCCCAGCTAAAGCACAGTGGCATCTTAGCTCACTGCCCAACTCTGGGCCTTAAGTGATCTTCCTGCCTCAACCTCTCCATTAGCTGAGATTAGAGGCACGTGCCATCAAGCCCAGGTAATGTTTCTATCTTTTGTAGAGATGGTTTCACTGTTGCTCATGCTGGCCTGGAACTCCTGATCTCAAGTGATTCCTCCTGCCTCAGCCTCCTGGAGTGGCTAGGATTATAGGCATGAACCACCATGCCTGGCTGAGAGTAGGTATTTCTAACTCTTTATTTGCCACTGTATCTGCAGAGCCTAGAATAGTCCCTGGCACATAGAAGAAATTCAGTAAATATTTTTCAAATGAACGAAAAAATGACTCTTTGTACAAGTCTCCTCATGTTAGTTTTTCAAGAGTAGATTCCCATAAGTGGGATTGTTTCCCCTCTAATGAATATTGCCAAACCATCCTCACCAATTTTCACTGTCATGACAGATATACGAGGGTTTGTTTCCCCATTTCATTATTGTCACACTGTATATTTCTGCCAATCTGATGGATGTGAACGATATTTCCTTGTTTTATTTTGCATCTTTTTGTGATTAATGAAGTTGAGCATTTTTTTCTTCAGCTTTTCCTGTGATATACTTACTCATGTCTTTTGCCCATTTTTCCACTGGGTTATTTATCTGAGATAGAAAAAGAGAGAGAGATTTATAAATATAGATACATAGATATACTTTTTATACCATTTTTAGACATCCTTTTTATTAATGTCTTGCAAATATCTCCTTCTAGTTGAAAACCAAGATTTTCCCCTAGCTTTAGCCCCCACTGATGATTCTTACCTGATCTGGTCTTTGTAATGGTGGTTGAAAATGATTCATTTAAAAGTTTTTTAAGTTTCATTTTTCAGATATGGGTCTTTAACCTGGGAATGATTTTATGTATGGTGTGAGATAGGGATTGAATTCTATCCCCCCCCTCCCATATGGGTAATCAGCTACATTTGTCAGAGTTCATTTTTCCCCATTTCTTCATCCATCAAATTTCCTTTTTTTTTTTTTTTTTTGTAGAGACAGAGTCTCATTTTATCGCCCTTGGTAGAGTGCCATGGCGTCACACAGCTCACAGCAACTTCCAACTCCTGGGCTTAGGCAATTCTCTTGCCTCAGCCTCCCAAGCAGCTGGGACTACAAGTGCCCACCACAATGCCCGGCTATATTTTTTGTTGCAATTTGGCCAAGGCCAGGTTTGAATCTCCCACCCTCAGTATATGGGGCCAGTGCCCTACCCATTGAGACACAGGTGCACCCCTGTTCAGTAGTCTTTACTCTGTCCCATTGGTCTGTTTATCCTTGTGCCAGTACTACAGGGTCTTAATTGCTATTCCTTTATAATAAAATTTTATATCTAGTAGAACAAATCTCCATCATATTCTTATAAAATTGCCACCCTTTCTTGCCATCCAGGCAATTATAGTTATTATCACAGATAATTTTCACAACAACCCTGAGAAAGATTACTAGTAAACAATTTCTCAGGTCACAAAACCTGTAAGGACTTTGGTCTGAGGGAAAGCTCTTTCCATTACTTTCTGGGGTTCTGCCTTCCCAAGGTCAAAGGGGTAATTTTCTAGGCATGGAAAAAGTGGAGGTCAGGGAATCAAGTGTAGTGAAAGAGAAAAGAGAGGTGAGAGAAGAAAGGAAGGTGTCAGATTGGTTTGGGTTTGGTCTCTGGGATAGGGGCTTTGCCAGCTGAAGGATGGAGCTTGAACTTGGCTGGCAGACTGGAAACAAAAGATTGTAAGGAAGGGGACTGAGAGAATTCCTCTTTTAGGACTGATCACCTCATTGGTGTCCATGGGCACATCTTGTCACTTTTCCCTTGGGCAGTGCAGTGTGGTATTAATTAGTCTGAAATGAGGACCAATGGCTGCTTTTGTGCTGGGGTGGTGGTGGTGGCGGTGGGAGAGTTGAGAAACATGGAGGGGAAAGGATCTGCCTGGCTTTCTGGAAGGCCAGGCAGATCCGATTCCAGAAAGGTGCCGTAGGGGCTTCTATCCTCCACCAGCCCACCCCATCCCTGCCTAATTAAGGGACCCTAATCAGCTTGTGGAGATTAAGGGCTCTGGCCGGCTGTTCCCACAACCCCGCCCTGGCCTGGGCTGGCAGGGGAGAACTGTGGGCGGGCGTCAGAAGGGGGATCAGCCCGGTGACCCCTCACCCGGGCCCTGGGCCCGAGCCCCAGACTTTCCGGTGAGTAGCAAACGCCCCTCCTCACCGCCTCACTTGTCTGAGGGTGTAGGTGTGTCCCCATTGAGCCCAATGGGAGGTCTTAATTCCCCTAAAGGCTCTGATGAAGCGGAAGGGGCAGATAAGTTGGGATGGGAAGCAGGGGGAGCACGAACGGGGCTGGGAGGCCATGCCCTTGGCCCCCACCTAGTGATGAGGAGGGGGATCACGGGTTAATCGGACTTTGAGAAACTGAGGGCTTTGGGAAAAACCCTAAGGGAGCCCTCAATCGCCCACCCTGCGGGTTTGTGTTCACAGAGACGGCAATGACCGCCTGTGCCCGCGGTAGGCTTCGGGACCCCAGGCTCTGCGACCCCGAGCGGTGGGCTCGGTCCCTGCCCGGCCTCCGATGGGCCCTGCCGGGGCCGTGGCGTCGGCTCGGGCTGCTGTTCCTGCTGCTCCTCCTGCCGCCCTCCGCCCTCTCCTCAATGTTCACCGTGGGGGTGCTGGGCCCCTGGGCTTGCGATCCTATCTTCGCCCGGGCCCGCCCTGACCTGGCCGCCCGCCTGGCCACCGCCCGCCTGAACTCCGCCCTGGCAGGCGGGCCCCGCTTCGAGGTCGCGCTGCTGCACGAGCCGTGCCGGACGCCCGGCTCGCTGGGGGCTGTGTCCTCCGCGCTGGCCCACGTCTCGGGCCTTGTGGGTCCAGTAAACCCTGCAGCCTGCCGGCCAGCCGAGCTACTGGCCCAAGAGGCCGGTGTCGCGCTGGTGCCTTGGGGTTGCCCCGGAACTAAGGCGGCGGGCACCACAGCCCCGGCCATGACCCCGGCGGCAGATGCCCTCTATGCCCTCCTTCGAGCATTCCGCTGGGCGCGCTTGGCTCTGGTCACCGCCCCCCAGGACCTGTGGGTGGAGGCGGGACGCGCATTGTCCTCGGCACTCAGGGCTCGGGGCCTGCCCGTCGCCGTGGTAACTTCCATGGAGCCCTCGGACCTGTCTGGGGCCCGCGAGGCCCTGAAGAGGATCAAGGACGGGCCCACGGTCAGAGGTAGGCTCCCCTACAGAGTGCGGGAGGTCGGCGGGTTCTGCAGACAGCTGGGCAGCGCCACCAACCAAGCGTCTGTGTCCGTAGTGGTGATCATGGTGATGCACTCGGTGCTGCTGGGCGGTGAGGAACAGCGTTGCCTCCTGGAGGCCGCAGAGGAGTTGGGCATGGCCGATGGCTCTCTGGTCTTCCTGCCATTCGACACTCTCCACTACGCCTTGTCCCCAGGCCCAGAGGCCTTGGTAGCGCTCTCCAACAGCTCCCAGCTTCGCAAGGCCCATGATGCTGTGCTCACCCTCACCCGCCACTGTCCCTCAGAGGGCAGCGTGCTGGACAGCTTGCGCAGGGCCCAAGAGCATCGGGAGCTGTCCCCTGACCTCAATCTGCAACAGGTAGATGGACAGGGAAGGGGAAAGAGCTGAGGAGCACAGGGGAAGAGGGAGGGGATAAGCCAAAGTGGAGAGAGGAGGATAGAGTCAACGGGGAGAGAACTGTTAGCAGCTCTGGCGTTATGGAGCAGTGTAGAAGCTCTCTGGTCTTGCTTGAGACATCTTAGTGCGTTGGGATTTTCTTCAGAGAGCAGGCAATGAAACCTCTCAAGTCCAGCTCCAAGTAGTAAAACTCTGATGAATTGTAAACTGCAACATCTTTTGCCGTCTGCTTCAAAGTAAACCAGCACCGGCTCGGCGCCTATAGCTCAACCAGCTAA
>NW_003852441.1:11264965-11269516 GCF_000181295.1 Otolemur garnettii | reverse complement strand
AAAAAAAAAAAAAAAAGTAAACCAGCACCATAACATACAGTAACTATTCCCAGCACCATAGCAGTCTGTAATAAACAGCTGGTGTCTCAAGAGAGCAGGAAGGAGGGAAGATGCCTATCCAAACTTCATGCCCAATTTAGACCCTGGGGCTTCATCTGGTGTTCTTAACTTTTTGAGGGCCTTGACAACTTGCAAAAAGCAGAAAGTTCCCTTGGTGGATTCAAGGGCTCCTAATCAGATCCATAATTTATTCTCACCATCCCCTGAGTGCCCAGAAACCCAATTCAGACCATCTAGCTCCACTTCAGTCACAAAACAGGGCTGAAACCACTAAGAAAGGAATTTAGATGCCAGTGGGCTGTAAATGAACTACCACAAACGTCCAAATCAAAGGGAACTACATGAGAGAGAACTGTGGGTAAAGGAGGGTTGAAATATTCCCCTTGCTTCCTCCAAGAGGATTGGAGTAGCCAATGAAAAGAAAGAAGGAGACAGAAAGAAAGAGAATGGGAATAGTCAATATGAAGAGAAGAGTCAGGAACAAGGGCCAGGCACAATGGCTCATGTCTATAATCCTAGCATTCCGGGAGGCTGAGGTGGAAAGATTACTTGAGGTCAGGAATTCAAGACCAGCCTGAACAAAAGCAAGGCTTCATCTCTACTAAAAATAGAAAAAATTAGCCAGGTGCCTGTAGTCTCAGCTACTCGGGAGGCTAAGGCAGGAGGATTGCCTGAGTCCAGGAGTTGGAGGTTGCAATGAGTATACCACTGCACTCTAGCCAGGGCAACAGAGCAAGACCTTGTCTCAAAAAAAAAAAAAAAAATGAAGTAAAAATAATAAAAGAGGAACAGAAAAGAGAGGGTGGGAAGGTCAGTGAGTGGAGAAAAAGGTGGAGAAATTAGAGAGAAAAGCTCTTTAGTTCTTAGCACAAGTAGCACAGTTGTCCATCAAGCTGCCCAAGCGGTGGGGCCTGTGGGAGCCTCCTGGATTCTTCTGCTTGCCCCCATGTCCAGACACCTAGCCATGTCACTTTTATTTCCTAAATGTAAAATCTGCCCAGTTTCTCCATCCCCACTGTAACTGCCCTGGTTCAGGTTACAGCACCAAATCCCAAAGCAGTCTCCCAAATGATCCCTGGTTCAATTCTCGGCTGCTCCAGGCCTTTCTCCACCCAGTCACATCAAGCTTCAGAAATCTGACACATCTGACCATGTCATACTTCTGTCAGCCTCCCAGTGGCTTCTGTTGTCCTGGATAGATGCAGGTCTGTCCACATGGCTCACCAGATTTCATGTCTTCTCTTTTCTATCTTCCTTGAACTTCAGTCAGAACTATTTTAGGTTCCCTAGATCTATCTTCTTTTGCCTCTGAGATTCAGAGTATGCTATTTTCTATCTCCTATCCTTACCCTCCACTGGATAATTCTGACTGGTCCCCTGAGGGATGGTCACTTCTTCTAGAAGCTCCTTCTCCTCTCCTATTCTGGGTTGGGGACTCTCATTCCTGTCTCCAAAGCTCCTGCAGTCCCCTCCCCATCCCACTCATTGTGCTGTCTTAACCCCAACTAGAAGGTTCTGGAGACAGGGACTGTTTTGTGCACTGATGTATATCTAGTGCTTTCACAGTGCCTGGTCCTCTGAGAGATGGGAACTAGGAATAAAAGAGAGGTCTTATAAGAACAGGGGGTAATATTTGGGCAAAGAAAAAAGGAAAAGGAGAAAAATAGAAGCCAACCCAAAGATGGCAAAGAAGGCTCTTTGGTGAATGGTAAGTAATGAGATTAAAACTATATGCAAGATGACCAACAGAAAGGGGAAGAGAAGAGCTGTAAGTGATGGAGTTGGAGTCAAGGAATAGTGGGAGAAGAGTCTGAGTCCTGAAAAGAGGGACAGTGAGTGGGGAGAACAAGTGAGACAGCCGTGGGGAGGGAGGAAGAGATAGACAAAGGGGCCAGTGTACTGGGGCCCATACCAAGGAGGTGGGACTCAGGGCTTGAAGTGAAAGGGGGTAGGCAGAGCTGGTGAGCTCCTGTCTGTTTGAGTTGTGAGATCCCCAGCCCTGAGTCCCTACTCTCCTTTTCCAGGTCTCCCCGCTTTTTGGCACCATCTATGATGCAGTCTTCTTGTTGGCAAGGGGCGTGGTGGGAGCACAGGCAGCTGTAGGTGGCAGCTGGGTGTCTGGAGCGGCCGTGGCCCAACAAGTCCGGGATACCCAGGTCCCTGGCTTCTGTGGGGCTCTAGGTGGAGCTGAGGAGCCCTCGTTTGTGCTGCTGGACACAGATGCAGTGGGAGACCAGCTGTTTGTCACGTACATGTTGGACCTCAGCCAGGGCTCTTTCCGCTCTACTGGGACCCCAGTGCACTTCCCTCATGGTGGACCAGCTCCCGGACCCGACCCCTCATGCTGGTTCGATCCAGATGTCATCTGCAATGGAGGTGAGGACGAGCACTTCAGACTCCACAGGGACAGTCACCATGGACTGTCCACAAAGCGGTGAAAGAGAGGGAACTCCCATTCTGAAATTCTTCCCCGTCTAGATCCTTTCCAGCCTCTGGCTTGTGCAGGTCTCTTCACTTGCTCAGCCCCAAACCTCTCTTGGAAACTTTCTAGCATTCCCAGACTCTTCCCTTTGAGGACTTTTTCCCTAGAGCCTACCCAGACTCCCAGATTCCTGTCTTGGAGCCACCAGTATTTGGCATGACTATGTGCCTATATAGAAAAGGAGCCTCTCCTGGCCACGTTCCTGAGTGTTCTTCCTCTCTCTGTTCCTTTAGGAGTGGAGCCGGGCCTCGTCTTTCTTGGCTTCCTCCTTGTGGTTGGGATGGGGCTGACTGGGGCCTTCTTGGCCCATTATGTGAGGTGAGTAGGCACAAAAGGTAAGTAGGCAGATGACCTTAGCTCTCTAGCTACCAGAAATGAAACTGTTCAGCAAAGACAGAAGACTGAGGTCACTTGAGAGTAAAAGAGGAGAGGACTTGTCTTGGGTGGGAGTGGGCAAACCTAGCCAGTTGGCAGAGTCCTGGGGATGTCCAGTTTGGGGATGACCCTTCCCTTGAGTTAACGTTATCCCTCCACCCCCATCTGCTGCTGACCTCTTCTCATGGACTTGTGTCCCCTTTGTGGAGATGACCTCCTTCACCCACCAGGCACCAGCTACTTCACATTCAAATGGTCTCAGGCCCCAACAAGATCATCCTGACGGCAGATGACATCACCTTCCTCCACCCACAGGGAGGCAGCTCTCGAAAGGTAGGGGAGGCAGGGAGCCAGGGCCCAGCTGTCCTCTCCCTTTATATTTGATCCCTTCCTAGGGACAGACCTCACCCCAGGCCCCACCTGGGAGATCTGGTTTCTGAGCCCTGTCTCAGGTCTGAGCTCTAGGGGTCAGTGCCCTCATCTGTGCACTGAGGATGACAGCCTCTGTCCTGACACTCTCCTGGGATGATGTGAAGGCGCAGTATAAAAAAATGAATGTTTGCTTTGTCAACTGTAAAGTGATGTGGACTTGGGGAGTAATGTTAAGATTCCTTCCTCTTCTCTCTTTAATCCTCAAAGCTCAGCCTGACCCCAGAGTATATTCTGACCCCTCACATTGACCTCTACCCCCAGGTGGTGCAAGGGAGCCGATCGAGTCTGGCTGCCCGCAGTGTGTCAGACATTCGCAGTGTCCCCAGCCAGCCCTCAGACAGCTCCAACATTGGCCTCTATGAGGTGAGCCTGACCCTCAGCTAGGCCAAGCCCTACTCTAGGAGGGGTAAAGGGGAAAGATGCTCTGGGCAGAGAGCAGCTGAACTCTCGAGGGAGGTGTTCTGTCATGTTAAACCCTGCAGGCTCTAGGAAAGAGGTACAGGATCTAGGGGAAGACCATTCTTCAAAGGGAAGCATCTGGAAATCCTCCCTGCCCCAGGGTTTTCCCTTAGCCGTTATCCAGGTGAGGAGTCCCCAAAGGCCAATTACAGTGACCCAGAGGTTGGAGGCTGGAGCAGTCAGGGAGCATGCTGGGACCACTGGTCCTGCCCCCTCAGCATATCTACCCTACTCACACTAGGAGCAAGTCCTGGAGGGGAACAATAAAGTTACAAAAGTACCTTAGGGCATTAACTATGGGGCCAGCATGTCTGACTGTGGTGGAATGGATGGGAGATAATGAGAACAGATTCAGAGGGAGCTGAGAGAGAGCTCAGCCAAGTGGAATTTAGAGCGCTGAGCTTCAGGTCACAGGAGAGAATGCAGAGGCTCCTATTATGCTGCCCACCATCATCACAGCTGTTGTTCAAGGGGGGAGCTATCGTCATTTTGGGCAAGAGGTTCTTCATTGTATGGGACTACCTTGGCCCTGAAGAATGTTTAATGTCTCTAGTCTGCCCCTATCCACTAAATGCAGCCTCCAATTTTTGTGACAATTTAAAATGTTCCTATATTTATTTCTAATCCCCTACAATTCCCTTCTAGTCCAAATTCCTTGCCAACAGACAGGGCCACCTACAAAATTAGCAAGGTCCAGGACAAAATAAAAAATGAGAGATACGGCTCGGCGCCTATAGCTCAAC
>NW_003852441.1:11244065-11264671 GCF_000181295.1 Otolemur garnettii | reverse complement strand
TCAGTGGGTAGGGCGCCAGCCCCATATACCCAGGATGATAGGTTGAAACCTGGCCCTGGCCAATCTGCAACAAAAAAATAGCTGGGCATTGTGGTGTGAGCCTGTAGTCCCAGCTACTCAGGAGACTGAGGCAAGAGAATCACCTAAGCCCAGGAGTTGGAGGTTGCTGTGAGCAGTGTGACACCATGACACTCTACCGAGGGCAATAAAGTGAGATTCCGTCTCTACAAAAAAAAAAAAAAGAGAGAGAGAGAGAGAGAAAGAGATGATGACAGCAGATCGTTGAACCAAGCTCAAGCCCTTCTGAACATGAGGCTCTGTGTAATTGCACAAGTCACATGCCCCTGAACCAGTCCTGCTGACTTCTGGGAACAAAAAGGCCCAGCACCTGGAGGGGAGCTGCCTGTAGGTCATAGTTTGTGATAAAATCTGATCCACCCGAATTCTTGTGTCTCAGCACAATGGCTCTCTCGTGGCAAGGATGGTGATGAGGGTTATGATGTCAACGACGTGTGGTTGTGACATTTCACTTAGGACTACTGGTGGGAACCTCTGGGATGGTGAGGACTGCCACATAGGCCTTCTGCATCTCTCTCACCCAGGGGAGGCCTCTCACCCTGCTGGCTGCAAAGAAGATGGGCAGATATCAAACCCTTTGCTCCGATGCTCTTTTCACATGGAAGATGTGTTCTGAGCCAGTGGGCCAGTGGAAATGTGGGAGTTCTAAGGCTCTTAGAACTCCATAACCTTGAATTATGGAGTTTTTGGAGACTGAGTTCCCTAATCCATCTTCTCTGCTGCAGGGGGACAAGGTTTGGCTGAAGAAATTTCCAGGGGATCAGCACATAGCTATCCGCGCGGCAACCAAGATGGCCTTCTCCAAGGTAAGATTTGGGGCTTTGGTGGGGTATGGGGTGGCCATTGGTTCCTCACTTCTTGCTTCCTCTTTGAAGCTGGGTATAGCAGTAGGTCTCAGTTAAGTGTCCCCTCCACTCTAGAGCAGGTTTCCAATTAGTTTCTCTCCTATCTCTAGTTCTTCCTTTTGATGTTATTATCGAGATTTGTAATTGTATTTTCATCTCTGTGCTTGCTTATTTCTTATGTGCCTCCTCCACTGGACTGTAAGTTGAGTGAGGGCTTCCCCCATGTCCATCATTGTATACCCGGCATCCAACACAATATCTAGAACATTAGAGAAATGCAGTGAATATTTATTTAGTGAATAATACAAATAAAAAATGAGTTTCTAGTTCTGTCAGGCCATTTGTGCAAAACGGCCCTAGCTACATATTATGATACCTACTGAATAAGGTGGACAGTTAGCAAGGAGGCTACAAACTGGCTTAGTCTTGTCCTTCCAACTTTAATGTCTCCTTTTGCCCCTAACACCACACATCCTTGCCCTGGCCCTCTTTCCTGATGCCTCCACAAGAGCTCTTGGTCACAGCAGCAAAATGACTTTAGTGAAGTACCCTCTGGGTCAACAGACTAGATCATCATTTAACACCAGACATTTAAAATGAAAAGAAGCTTCTTATTGGGCATGTGGACCAACTAAAAGCTAGAAAAAGCACCAGTCAGCCAGCCAGCACCTATTATTTTCCAGTAAGCCCTGACTGCAGGGCTCTCTGTTCTGCAGAGTTGGTGTGGTTCTTACTGATGGATCCTCTGGGACCATGGCTTCACTGCTCAGTCCAGTGTTCCCTAAATTGGGGAGGGTGGAAATCTCAGATATGTATGACCCAATGAGATAACACAGAGACAACACAATGGGATAAAACAATGAGATGACACAGGCATGAGCCAGTTCTTGTGTCCTTTGAAAGCAACAGGGCTTCTCCCTGGTTCTCCAGCAAAGGCTATTACATCAGAAGGACAGCTTGGTCCAGCCAGGGGCTTCTTCTTCACCAGGTATTTCCCTTAAGATCAGGGCAGTTGGCTCAGAGTCTGTGGCTCAAGCAGCTAAGGTGCCAGCCACATACACCTGAGCTGGTGGATTTGAATCCAGTCCAGCCGACTCAGCGCCTGTGGCTCAAGTGGCTAAGGCGCCAGCCACATACACCTAAAGTGGTGGGTTCGAATCCAGCCCTGGCCCACCAAACAACAATGATGGCTGCAACCAAAAAATAGCCAGGCATTGTGGTGGGTGCCTGTAGTCCCTACTTGGGAGGTGGAGGCAGGAGATTCGCTTGAGCCCAGGAGTTGGAGGTTGCTGTGAGCCGTGATGCCATGGCATTCTACCCAGGGCAACAGCTTGAGGCTCTGTCTCAAAAAAAAAACCCCCAAAAAACAAAAACAAATCCAGTCCAGCCCACCAAACAACAATGACGGCTGCAATCCAAAAATAGCCAGGTGTTGTGGCAGGTGCCTGTAGTCTCAGCTACTTGAGAGGCAGAGGCAGGAGAATCACTTGAGCCCAGGAGTTAGAGGTTGCTGTGAGCTGTGACATTACATCACTCTACCTAGGGTGACAACTTGAGGCTCTGTCTCAAAAAAAAAAAAAAAAGAAAAAGAAAAAGAAAAGAAAAAAAAGGAAAAGATCAGGGCAGTTTAGTTTTGTGGTTAATAAGTCAGAACCTGCCTGGGTCTTACTCACCAATGTGAAGTTATCTTTTCATTCATAACTTAAGCTAAACCAGACTCAGCGTCTGAAGTGACCTTTGACTATACTGTTTTTCCAAAGACAGAACTATCTGTAGAAGAAAGCTCCTCCTCCACATCCAATAGACCATTTCATTCACCACTTTTACCCCATTTTCTGAGTTTGGATACTCAAAAATAGATCTTGAATAACGACCACCTCCCCACATCGCCCCCATCGCACAAAGTGCCTGTCAACTTTCCCCCTCTCAGCTCCGGGAGCTGCGGCATGAGAATGTGGCCCTCTACGTGGGGCTCTTCCTGGCTGGGGGAGCAGATGGTCCTGCAGCCCCTGGGGAGAACATCCTGGCTGTGGTCTCTGAGCACTGTGCACGGGGCTCCCTCCATGACCTCCTTGCCCAAAGAGACATAAAATTGGATTGGATGTTCAAGTCCTCCCTCCTGCTGGACCTCATCAAGGTGTGTGTGTGGGAAGGTGTATGGGAGGTGGGCAGGTGGGGACAGGGGAACTTCATAGGCTGAGACTGCCTCTTACCCACCCCTTCCAAGGGAATGAGGTATCTGCACCATCGAGGGGTACCTCATGGGAGGCTTAAGTCACGGAACTGCGTAGTGGACGGGAGGTTCGTGCTCAAGGTCACCGATCACGGCCATGGGCAACTGCTGGAAGCACAGAGGGTGCTACCGGAGCCTCCCAGCGCTGAGGGTAGGAGTCCCTCACTGCCTTGCATGCACAAGAGCATCCCCCCGCCATCCCAGAAACCTTCTTAAGGACCCCTCCCTCCCTTCCTCTTTCCTTTTTTCCCTACCTCTGCCCTGGAACTCTGCATCTTACATCCATTAGACACGACTCCAGCTACTGAAAAGGTCTGGTGATCTGTGAGAGATGCGGATGTGGGCTCTGTGACTGGGAAGGCTAGGGGAGCCGGACTTGTTACTGAGGTGCAAGTGCTGCCCAGTCTACTTTAAGCGGAATTTTGCCCAGGACTGGGGCTATGTTCAAGAGGTGGAGTCTTCCCTTGGCACCTCCTCGTCTGGGGGCCGAGGCCTATTTGTGAGCCTAGCTTAGAGATGGCATTGGGTTTCAGGTGGTGTCTCCTGGGAATAGTTGCAGGGCTCAGGCTGAGGGTTGGCGAGTGCCTGGGTGCGAGCCGGGCTTTCTGGTGAGTCCCCAGCACCTCCACGGTCCTCTTTGTGCCCACGCCCCATTTCCCACCCCCAGACCAGCTGTGGACAGCCCCGGAGCTGCTTAGGGACCCTGCCCTGGAGCGCCGGGGAACTCTGGCCGGCGACGTCTTCAGTTTGGGCATCATTATGCAGGAGGTCGTGTGCCGCAGCCCCCCCTACGCCATGCTGGAACTGACTCCCGAGGGTAAGGCTTTCCGTAGCATGGAGTTCGGCCCAGAGAAGCACCCTGCAGTTAGGACAGTGCCACGTCAGATCCTGGCTCTCGCTTTGTTCTAAAGCAAAGCCTAGTGATGAGAATTACGTGTGGGCTCCCTTAAAGCTGCAACCTGAAGGGTCAGGGCAGTGGAAAGCCAAGCATCAGTGTGAAAGGTGTGGCTCTTCAGGCCAAATCTCAACAGTTTCCTCTGACCTGATCCTGGACGCAACCTGCTCCCCCAGCCTACAGAGCAGGCTCCTCTCTGGTTCTCAGGGGTCCCAGGGAGACAACAAGGGACATAGGGAGACGGTTGGAGGAAAATCCAATCTGGTTCAAATCTGCATCACTTATCTACAGAACTCTAAACAAGTTGCTTAATCACCTAACCCTCACTTTTTCTATATGCAATAAATGTTAGTTTCTTTTTTCTTTATTTCTTTTTCTTCTTCTTCTTCTTCTTCTTTTTTTTTTTTTTTTGAGAAAGAGTCTCACTTTGTCACCCTGGGTAGTGTGCTGTGGCATCACAGCTCACAGCAATCTCCAACTCTTGGGCTTAAGCAATTCTTTTGCCACAGCCTCCCAAGTAGCTGGGTACAGGTGCCCACCACAACACCCAGCTATTTTTTGGTTGTAGTTGTCATTATTGTTTGGCAGGCCCAGGCTGAATTCAAACCTGCAGCTCCTGTGTACGTGGCTGGCGCCCTAGCCGTTGAGCTACAGGCCAGACCCAAATATTAGTTTCTTTGCCTGTATCACCTCTTACTGACCACCAGAGGTCAGGGTCTTCTTGGTCCTCATAGCACCTCCCTTTTACACTATACTCCCCCACCCACTGAAGCTCTAATTTGCAGGAATTCCTGCCAGTTCCCCTTTAGCAATCAGGCCAGAGTCAGAAATGGCTTCTATTCTGGGACATCCACCCATCATGGTCCCTTTGTGCCTCCAGAAGTGGTGCAGAGGTTGCAGAGCCCTCCTCCGCTGTGTCGGCCCTTGGTGTCCATGGATCAGGCACCCATGGAGTGTATTCAGCTGATGAAACAGTGCTGGGCAGAGCAGCCAGACCTTCGGCCCTCCATGGACCGCACCTTTTACCTGGTTAGGGGCTGGGTTTGGGATTGGGCAAGGGCTGGGCTGGCCACTGGGATCTCAGATTTTTATTAGCAACTTGGGAAGGCTACAGACAGGCAGACTGGCAGGACCTCTGACCTTCTGGGCTAACTCCTAAGGGGTAGCCTGAGGACGTGGGGGTTTGGTGGGGCAGAGTTAGAATGGGAGTGAAGTAGGATTGTGGAGACCATTAAAGTAGGAGACAGAGTTCTGAGTGGGAGAAACAGTCAATTCAATTCAAATAACATTGACTGAGAACCAACTATGTGCTTGGCCTACTGTGACAGATCCTTGGCCTGGGGTTCCAAAGGCTGAGGTGGCTCCAATGCCCTGTCAATTACTTGCTGAGAACAACTGACCTCTGGGAAATCATTTCCCATGAGCCTTCTAGGAATGTCTGAAAATGCAGTGCCCAGCACTCCAGGGGTGCTGAATGGTGGTGGGGATGAGGAATATACAGCCCCATAAGAGGGCCCATGACAGCCCAGCTCTTCAGCAGCTTGACCAGCTTCCTCCTACTAGTTCAAGAGCATCAACAAGGGCCGTAAGACCAACATCATCGACTCAATGCTGCGGATGCTGGAACAATACTCTAGTAACCTGGAGGACCTGATCCGGGAGCGCACAGAAGAGCTGGAGCAGGAAAAGCAGAAAACAGACCGGTTGCTCACACAGATGCTGCCTCCGTGAGTGCCAGTGGGAAGAGGCATGGGTTGGGAGGGCAGTAGAGCACAGCCAGACTGGGGTAGTTCCCAGGTGATCTTCCTGCCTGTCATCCCTAGAACTGTAGCAGAGGCCCTCAAGATGGGCACACCTGTAGAGCCTGAATACTTTGAAGAGGTGACACTGTACTTCAGTGACATCGTGGGCTTTACCACCATCTCAGCCATGAGCGAACCCATCGAAGTGGTGGATCTGCTCAATGACCTCTACACCCTCTTTGATGCCATCATTGGTTCCCACGACGTCTACAAGGTGGAGTGTGCAAACGACAAGCACATCTGACCAACCTCCAGCCCAGCCCTTCCTGCTCAACTCCCAGCCCACCTACCCATTCCTCTTTCCCAGCCCTCCTGTTCCTCACCTCTTCAGTTCTCAGCTCAATCCCCAAGTCACAGCCTGGCTCCCAGTTAAGCCTCCTGACAAAGGACAATCACTTAGTGTACTGGAGGGAGAGGTGCTCAGTACTGATTTCATACCACTACTTCCCCTAGGTAGAGACAATTGGGGACGCCTATATGGTGGCCTCGGGACTGCCTCAGCGGAATGGGCAGCGGCACGCGGCAGAGATCGCCAACATGTCGCTGGACATCCTCAGTGCTGTGGGCTCTTTTCGTATGCGCCATATGCCTGAGGTGCCAGTGCGCATACGCATCGGCCTACACTCGGGTAACTCCCCAGCCAGCCTCCCAGCTTAGGGCCCAGCTCCAGATTTCCTGTATAAGAGGCAAACTCGTGGAATAGGGGCAGGGAGAGAGCTTTCCTTGAAGAGGATAGCTTGATAGTGTTTATGGGGGGAGCTGGTGGAGTTATGGGGTGCAGGGGTCTCCCAAGGTTCTAGGTGCAGCCCCGCCCACCAACCCTGCGCATCCCGCATCTCCACAGGCCCCTGCGTGGCGGGCGTGGTGGGCCTCACCATGCCGCGGTACTGCCTGTTTGGAGACACGGTCAATACCGCCTCGCGCATGGAGTCCACCGGGCTGCGTGAGTGTGACGGGGTGGTGGTGGGGGTATAGCAGGAGGGTTTGAGGAGGTATGGAGGGGTATCGGGGAGAAACGGACCGGGAGGTGAGTCCTTAGCTCACAGCGTACTCCCACCGTCCCAGCTTACCGCATCCACGTGAACTTGAGCACCGTACGGATTCTCAACGCTCTGGCCGAGGGTTACCAGATGGAGCTTCGAGGCCGCACGGAACTAAAGGTGGGGTCAGATTGCGCCTCCCTCCGGAGGCCCCACCTCTCGGAGGTTTCCCAGGCCCCGCCCCTTCCTGAGCCCGCACTGGAAGATAAACTTGGCACTTCTCAACCCCCAGTCTCCCAGTTCCCTTTAGACCTCAAGGTCCCCCCTCGCCGTGGGTCCGCTTAAGTCCTCTCCTCCCCGTGTCTCCCCAGGGCAAGGGCGCCGAGGACACGTACTGGCTAGTGGGCAAACGCGGCTTCAACAAACCCATCCCGAAACCGCCTGACCTGCAACAAGGGTGAGGTGTTGACATCACGGTCGGGAATAAGGATGAGGGACTCGGACGGGCTGACCTGGATCCTTCACCTCTCTCCCTGCCTCTCACTCTGTGTCTGATCCCTTGGCACGGCCCTCCCGTTCTCCATTTCCCTTTCCTGAGGCCACCGCCCCCTCCCTCGCAGGGCCAGCAACCATGGCATCAGCTTGCAGGAGATCCCACCGGATCGGCGCCAGAAGCTAGAGAAGGCGAGACCGGGCCAGTTCTTGGGGAAGTGAAGCCCAGCGCCCAGCACCGCGGCCCCGGACAGGTGCTGCCTCCTTGGCTTCCACATCTAGCTGCTGTCCCCCCATCAGATTCAGGGGCCACACATTTCTAAGGAATGCTTCCTAGGTGACAGGCGAGGCCTATCACTGCCTGCCGAACAGCCCACCCAAGCCAGGTGTTGCAATCCTTTTCTGACTCAACCCAAGCTGGTTCCTAAACCCAGGGATTGCCCCTAGGGAAGAAGCACCCACTGGAGGGATTCTGGCTCATTAGGTCTAGAAGGGCCCAGAAATCCAGGTTTAGGAAATCCTGTAATCAGGACCTACTGTGACTCTTTCCCTGACCCCATCCCCTCCCCAGCCCATAAATCAAGCCTCTCAGGCTGTGCACACGCAAGAGACAGAAGTCTAGGAGGCAACAGTCACTAGAGGACAAGGTGAAAGTTGCCCTTGGATTCAGTTAGAGCAGAAGTCCTACCCCCTAACTTCCTCCAAGAAATTTTGATCCATGGCCCTCTCCTTCTTAGGTGAACCCCTATGGCCTCTTTCCTTGAGTTCTACCTAAGAAACTTCTCTTTTCTGCAGGATTTTTCTGGAAGAACCTTTTCCTGAAATTTGCTGCTATAGGTGACTGAAAGTCTGGTTAATGCTGGTGGGTTCAATGCAGCTCTGCCTCAAAGGTTTCTGAGCCTTTACAAGAGCTAGTTGCAAACCAGCCACATGATCTTGGGCGTCTCATGCGCTCTCCAGGCTTGGATTCCCCTCAATGGCAAAATAGAGGGGGAGGTGGCCTAAGTGGTTTCCACAGCCCCTGTGGCCCTGAGGGCTGGCCTTGGGATATTAGACTCTATGGCATGTGGCCTCCAGCCCCAACATCAGGGGATGTTGAATTGGTGGATTCTGCACTTTCCAGGGTCTCTCAGGGCCCCAGGAAGGAGGATCTGGGATTGGATGCCCCAAACCAAGAGGCAATAGAGTCCTTGTGTTCCACCACAGCAGAGGTTTTCACAAGGCCTGAGGAGTCTAGGGCTTCTGTTTAGCCCCAAGCCTCCTTCCTATCTCCATCCCCACCAGTCAGAAACTTGCTCTTTCTGTGGGCATAATCAGGTAACTTGCCCAAGTGCAGAGAAAAGCTTGCTTTAAGGATTTGAGGAAAGGAAAGTAAACTGCACCAAACCTTTACTAACCAGAACCAAAGAATAGTAGTTTTCTCTGTTTAATTGAGCACCAATGAGCAGACAGTTAGATGGAAAATTCTTTGTGCTTAGATCTTTGCAACAGGTGTCAACTCCCTGTTCTGGCAAGTCCCCAGCTGAAATTTCCTTTGTGAAACTATAATGTTCCAGAGCCTGGCCCTTGACATGTTTGAATCTTGGGTTCCTTCACCATTGCTACAGACCATGGAGGAAGTTAGTAGCAATACCCACCGCCCAGGTTACCACCATATGCAATGAGTGTCCCTGGAGGTGTGCAAGAAGAACCAGAGATGTCATTGACCAGGGATATGACAGTCAGAGGGAGTTCCTAGATGGAAGGGTGAACTAAATCCTCATTACTAAGAGTGGTAGGTGGACCAGCAACATCCACATTACCTGGGAGCCTGTTAGAAATGCAGAATCTTAGACCTACTGAATCATAATCTGCATTTTAACAAGTTCCCTGAAAATACATGCATGTTAAGGTTTCTGAATCATAGAACTAAGTAATCTTAGGATCCCTTAAATCTTAGAATCTCTAAGATTTAATAAAAGCCAGGCTATAATCTAGCCATCAGATTTATTTTGTTTGGTTTAGGGAGGTGTTTTTGTTTTCAGCTAACATTTAAAAAAATCAAGAGATACCACATTTTTAAAATGTGTACCAAATTTCCCTCTTCTCTTGAAATCAAAAACTCTGCAGAGGGCTTGCATCACCACTCAGCAACATTCTGCTGAGCTAAAGAGTGACATTCCCCTTTATCCAGGGCATCATGCTTTAAATCTCATGGTTCTACTACTCCCCAAGGACTCCAAGACACCAGGATTTTCTGAAAACCCCTTATGTACTTGCCTAGTGCCTGTAGAAATTAATCTTAGGACTCCTGGAGTAGCAGATGTTAGGATTCTAGGTGCTCCTGGAAGTTGCTCTGCCTTTTTGTAAACAGATCTGTAAGTTCTACAAGCTTAGTGGTAGTCTACCTCCTTCTTAAAGGTAAAGAAAGAATGTATAAGTCTAAAATCCAGCACTAATAAGTTCTGGTTACCCAAGGTGGTGTTGCTATTGTGAATGATTTAGTGCAATTTAACAAAAAAACATTTTAAATTGTGTTCAAACATGATGAATTATAAATTAAAAGACAAACAACAACAACAACAACAAAACCCTGACATGCAAACACACAAAAATTTTGAAAAGTTATTTACATTCTTAAACATCTTCCTTAAGATTTTCTCTGTACTTAGGTCCTAGGGATTGACGGGCAGGCTTTGCCTTGCTGGCCTTGGACCTGACAGTATGGATGTAGTTCTCAATTTCCTGCCTCTTCCCTTTCTACCCTACCCCACCTCCCTTCCCTTGCCCTGCCAGTGAAGGGGCCTGGAGTAGCTAATGGTTTGTGATTCTGGGAGCCTCAGGGAAGAGTCCAGAAGTAGGTGCAGAAGGATTGGCTTGGGCAGGGCATCTCCCAGGAAGAGGAAGAGCTAGGGGCCAAACCCAGCCTGGGGTGGAGGTCAAGTGGGCAGGTCTGAGCAGGTTATCTTTGACTAAGCCTCATTCCTAGGATGGCTGACTCAATCTCATATGAATGACCAGATGTGATGAGGGAAGAGCCTGGCAGAAAAGAGCCCTGTCCTCCTCCCCAGCTAGGAGAACTTGGGGGCCCCCACCCCAGAGGTCACAGAGCTAGTGAGTGGGGAAACATTAAGTCAGTCCCCTCTTTAGACCTCAGCCTCCTCCTTTCTCTGTCTCTGTCTTCCTCTCTGCCCTCATCTCCTCTCTCCCTGTGCCCGGTGTCCTCTTTCTGCCCTGTACTTTCCATTTCTGTGGAGTCTTTTTTTCCCAGGTCCAGTCAGTTATCTAGACTTGAAGCTCTGCCTCAAGTCCTCCCTACCTTCCTGTCCTGTTGTTTCTGTGACCCAGGCAGCTCCCAGCCCATGAGAGCACCTGGCTTGGTCATTGGGAACGCCCCACCTTCAGATGTGTTTATACTACCTCTGCCAGCTGGCCTGTACCAGGAGAACCCCCCTTGCGGCTGTCCTCACCTTTGGGATGGCTCTGTAGCTGGGATGAAGGACAGCCAAAGCAGGGACCACCCACAGCTGCTGCTTCATTCCCACATCAGGGACTCCACAGCATGTCCCAGGGCTCAGCTGGCACCTTTTCTCTGTGCTGCTCCTCATCCCCCTCTGCAGTGGACCCCAGGGACCTCTCTTAGGGGAGGCGGGGTGAGCTGCCCCTTGGCAGGGATTTGTGACACTGCATTGTTGACCTGTGTTCACCGGGCTCTTGTGCACCTTGCACCCTGGATACCAGGCCATGGTGTTTGGGTCCTGGGAGGGCGGGGATTGAAATAAAAGTGTGCTTTCTTCCATGTCATGGTGTGTGTTCCTTTGACCTGGAGAAGTAGTCTGAATACTTGCATCCTGGGAATGTCCAAACCTGGCATTGTCAGGGAGGGTTTCACATAAGAGTAAATCCTAGAGGTAACCAGGGCAGGGGCACTCAGCCAGGGCCAGGAGCAGCAAAGAACTCCTCTTCTCAGCGGGATCTGCTCTGAGGGGCCACACAGGGAAACCTCGGGCCTCTCAGCTTCTGGAAAGTGGGTGATGTGGCTTCATCCCTTGATCATATGAAGGAGAGAAGAAGGAAGAGAAGGGCAGAGCTTGTTTATGGCCATGATGTGTGGAAGCCAGAGCCCAAGACTAAGGAAGAGGACCCACAGATAGAGAGGTTGAAGTCCACTGGTTTCCAGACAGGACCTTACCACCACCTTTCAGAGCCTGTACTGGGCATCGCAGCAGGACCAGCTCAAAGACGTCCATAAATTTTCCTAGAGCCCAGGTATTCCCGTGCCAGGCCTCGTATTCTTGATGTGATGATTTGGAATGGACATCAGTTACACATCCATCCTCCTGGTCATTGGGCAGTCATCTGTGCTCCATTCTCAGTCTCTGTGGAACTGGATGAACTGATCCCCAATTTCCCCCTCCAGTCCAGCCCAATCATTCTGTTCCTCTGGCCACAGGGATTGCTTCAAGGACGGATAGGTCAGGTCAGCGAGGGAAGTGAAGCTCAGTGCAGAGACATTGCTCAAAGCCATAGGAATAAGTTGTCTCTTCTCTCTGAGGTTGCTGAGAGGAAGGGATGTTGAGCAGTCATGCCATCACAAAGACAGAGCAGAACTGGCAGATGAAGAGAAAGTCCTGACAGCCACTGTTTGAGCCAGTATACCTTAATGGGCCTAAAGCCAGATCCACCTGTGTAAGCAGTGTGGACCAGCACATTGTTTTCTTTCCTTAAGATTGAATTAAGTTTTCTGTTCTTGGCAGCCAAAAGTGTCCTGAAGATGCTGCCCTACAGGATTTTGGGATACAGTAGGGGTTAGACTGGCTTAATAGGAAAGAACACTGACCTAGGAGGAAGGTGAGCAGAGGATGAATGACCAAGAACAGGTAGCCACCAAGCCCTTATTCCACCAAGAGTCAGCAGTACCCTTCCCCTGGGGAATGACTGTTCCATTTACAGGAAACTTGACCTGGGGAAAGATTAGGACCTGGGGTGAGAAAATGAGCACCACTGTGTTTTCTTGCCAGGGCTCTTGCCCTGGCTTGTCATTATAAGCTGGAAGAGTAGTTCAGGTCCTGTGCTTCAGGGAATGATGCAAAGGAAAGCATGGTGCAATCTGCCAATCTCAGGACAGTGCTGCTTTCAATGTCCATGAATTAAGTGACTAGACTTTGGCAGTGAAATTGGGGTGAGGACAGATGGTTCTTCCTGTTCTGGGAGCCAAGAAGGGGAGTAGAGGGACTGTGACTTCTGAGAATCTTTGTTCCTGCAGGTGGGTTGGTCTGTTACAGTCTGGAGACTTACTCATCCAGACTAAAGCTGTTTACTCACCTCCACCAGGGACATTCTACCTCATCACCCATCCCAGAGTCTGGATCTCTGGTCCTGGACCCAAAGAAGGGTGAGCTATCCACACATCTATCCCCTCTGCTCACAAGAAACATTGACCCCACCATTTCAAAAGCACATCCCCAGATACTATCTTTAATCCTCACACAACCCATTTTACCCATAGGAAAACATTCCCAGGGGAGAAATGGCTTGTCCAAGGTTACAGATCCAGCAAACGTTGGGATGAGGAAGCAAATCTGGGCCTTGGGGTACCTCTCAAGGCTGCACCAGGGAAGTGTCACCTGTGGCAGCCCTGCTTCACAGCCCCTTGATTCTTTTCTGCCAAGAGCACAATTAATCTCGGTGTCAATGTTTGAGTATTCAGGTTATTGAAGGGTTTGACTTGGTAGGATCTGAACATAAATGTATTTACATTTCTCCAATCACTGCCTTCAAAAGTACATTCTGCTTATAAATTCCAATTTCCTACCTGCTTGAAAAGTTCACTCCAGCCTGGGAACAGTGGTACACCTGTAATCCTAGCACTTTGGGAGGCAGAGGTGGGAGAATAGCTTGAGCCCAGGAGTTTAAGACCAGCCTGAATAACAGCAGGATTCCATCTCTACAAAAAATGAAGAAAAATTATCTGGGTATGGTGGTGTATGCCTATAGTCCCAACTACTTGATGAACCGAGGAGAGAGGATCACTGGAGCCTAGCAGTTTGAGATTGCAGTGAGCAGTGATCCTGTCACTGCACTCCAGCCTGGGGGACCTACCTCCAAAAAATTTTTAAAAAGCTATCAGGGACTGAGAAGGAGCTTGTGTCTGTGCCTGCACTCTGCCCCTCATGCTGGCTCTGTGGTCAGGAGAGAGAGGCATCATTTGATCCTTGGATTTCTATCCCCTGCTCACTTGAGGGACATGGTGAAGGCTGAGCTGCTCAGATTTCCCTGCTCTGGCTCTGACAGCCACTGCCATCCCTGAGCAGCCATCCCTACCTAGACAGTCTTGTGCTGAGGTGGGTTCCCCATGAAGTAGGAGAAGTTGAAACTTCATGGTCCCTCACCAGCACATGCTCCTTCCAAGGCCCCCTACCTAAATTTTGTATTCTTTTTCTTAAAGAGGGTCTTTACAGTTGATTAAGCTTCAGATCCCCACAACATCTGGATCTAGACCTGGATGTGGTTCCCTGGTGTTCAGGTTCAGCTTCACCCCAGCCTTCTTCATCACATCCCTCAAGAGCAGCCACAGCGTTGCTTCCCTGCCCACAGACACCCCTGTGTCCTCTCTGCATATGGTCCTCTTTCTGTGTCTGATGGCTGCCTGGCTGCCTGATGGCATCCAGCTCCACCTGCTCTCTGACCTTGATTGTCCTTTGTGAGGAACCCTGGAGACAATACTCTCCTCACCCTCTCAGGGGTGCTGGGCCAGGTTGGCCACTGTTTTCCATCCCAGTTCTGCACTGTGGCCCTCCTGTATTCCAACCTAGCCCCACCCAGCCAGGAGTGAGCTGCCCATCTGCTGCTCTGCAAGGCACTTCTGCCCCTGTAAATGATTCTTCCAGAGAGTTGCCACTTGGTGTTTTCTGGGGAAAAGGGTAGCCTTCAGCCTGGATGCTGCCTCCACCAACTCCTACCCTCTCCCTCACCTCCATCGGTCCTTTAGTGGAAGTAAAGGAGGGTACATTTTGGCAGGACTAGTCCCATAAATTCTCAGAAACTCTTGGGATGAGGGTCCAAGTGAGGGGAGCTGGGCCGGTTGTTTATGTCTCTCTTCATAACATGGCATACTTAGCACTCAATGGCTTCAGCTGTGGGCCTAATTACATGGCCTCAAGAAAGTCACTCAACACTCTGTGACAGCAGAATTAATATGTGCATTTTATGAATGGGTTATCCAACCAGCATGTTGTTATCACATGCCATTTTTTTAATGCCAATCACAATTAACTTGTATAACACAAAACCCTCGTGATTTTTTCATTACAACATAACAATGGCCCATTTGATTGATAAGTCCTCATGACTGCAAGTTCACAAAAGGCTTCCCTTTCTATTCCACCTCCTCATCCAAACCACCACACGAAGTAGTATGTGTCCATAGCCATCCACATTTTGGACTCACCACCAGTCCCTTTATCACTGAACAACACAGCATCTCCTAAGCCTCTGTCTTGGTCCCGATCACCCACTCCCAAGCTGTGTGCCGCATCACAATATCCCTGTGACTGCCACCAGCATACTGTCTGATTGGAGGCCACATGGAATCTCATGCATGTGACTGGCAGGTTCATGGGATCATCTCTCCCAGGGTATAGCTTTTAGGCTAGCAAGGGTAGGCACCTAAAGCTCCTGCTATACTCTCTGCCGGTCTAGGGCAGGGGGAGGTAGTGGCTCCAGTTGAAACAAGATGCAAGGGACTGTATGCATGGCATTGAGGGGCTAGTGTGGTAAGCTCCAAACTTTACCAGGCCCTATAAGGGGGATGAGATGGGACCAGTACTGAGCACTTTATCCTCAGTGCAGCCATCAAATGACAGATGCCTTCCTGGTTCCTGGAGGACAGGCCCAAACCAGGTCTCTGTCTTGGTGGATTCACTGGGCCCTGGAGCCTAAGTGTGGGGCAGCACCTGTGCACACTGGGGTGGAACTAGGGGGTCTCCTATTGTTCCTGGACCAGACCTGGTCCCACAAACTGCTTCTTCCAGAAGTTAGTGCCTTCTGGAGAAGGCACAAGGGCATACCTTGTGATGACACAAAGCAGGCAGACTAAGGACATTTCCCAAAATGTTCTTTCAGGAGCCAGAAAGGAGGCAGACGAAGTGGAGGTGCTGTGCTTCTTTCTGAAACAGGGAGAGATTTGGGCCCATATGTATGCTAAAGGGAAGGAGCGAGGGCTGCAAGACAGACCCCGGATGCAGCGACTAGGGAACAGGTCCTGATATCCAACAGGGACAGATCCAGGCTCAGGGGGAGGGATCACCTTGGATGGGAAGAAAGGAAATCCTTCTAAGAGGATTATCTTGGGACTGGTAGCGGGGCCTTTGTGAGCTAGGTAGCCACAGATTCCAGAACTTCCCATCAGAGGTTTCTCTTTTCTCAGTCCAGTGGAAGGTAAGTTCATCTTCTGAGCATGTTGGGGGGAGGGAGGAATACTATTTCACTGAATGTTTGCTATGTTCTAGAAACTGTACTAAGCACTTAACCTGAGAAATCTCATTTAATCCCCTCTACAATCCTCAAAGTCGGCTTGGCGCCTGTGGCTCAAGTGGCTAAGGCACTAGCCACATACACCTAAGGTGGCGGGTTCGAATCCAGCCCGGGCCCGCCAAACAATAATGACAGCTGCAACCAAAAAATAGCTGGGCATTGTGGCTGGCGCCTGTAGTCCCAGCTACTTGGGAGGCGGAGGCAGGAAACTCGCTTGAGCCCAGGAGTTGGAGGTTGCTGTGAGCTGTGATGCCTCGGAACTCTAGCCAGGGGGACAGCTTGAGGCTCTGTCTCAAAAAAAGAAAAAAAAACAGTCCTCAAAGTCCAGTGCAGTGGGCTCTTTGTGTCTTTGGGTTCTATGTGTAAAGATTCAACCAACGGCAGGTTGAAAATATTCAGGGAAAAGAAAACCCACAAAAAGAAAAACAGTATAACAAACAAACAAAAAAAAGCAACATAGAGCAGCTCAGTGAGTAGGGCGCCAGCCCCATATATGGAGGGTAGGGGGTTCAAACCCGGCCCCAGCCAAACTGCAACAAAAAAATAGCCGGGCATTGTGGCCGGCACCTGTAGTCCCAGCTGCTCGGGAGGCTGAGACAAGAGAATTGCCTAAGCCCAGGAGTTGGAGGTTGCTGTGAGCTATGTGACGCCACAGCACTCTATTAAGGGCGATAAAGTGAGACTCTGTCTCTACACATATAAATATAAATATAAATATAACAACTATTTACACTTATATATTTGCATTGGATTAGATATTATAAGTAATCCAGAGATGATTTGAAGTACATGGGAGGACATGCATATGTTATATGCAAATACTATGCCATTTCATATCAGGGACTTGAGCCTGGAGGATTTTGATCTTACATGGGGGTCCTGGAACCAATCCTCCAGGGATACTAAGAGAGTACTGTACTATTATATCTTCATTTCATAGATGATAATGTTGAGGCTCAGGAAGGTCATGTAACCTTCCTAAGGTTACAACAGTTGTTTAATGAGTATCAGAACTATAATTTTCAGCCAGGCACGATAGCTTCTAGCACTCTGGGAAGCTGAGATGGGTGAATCACCTGAGGTCAGGAGTTTGAGATCAGCCTGAGCAAGAGTGAGACCCCAGGTTTACTAAGAACAGAAAACTAGTCAAGCGCTGTGGCGGGCACCTGTGGTCCCAGCTACTCAGGAGGCTGAGGCAAGAGGATTACTTGAGCCTAAGAGTTTGAGGTTGATGTGAGCTATAACACCATAGCACTCTACCCAGGGCGACAGAATGAGACTCTGTCTAAAGAAAAAAAAAGAGAATTTTCCTAAAGTCTTAAACTCTACACTATTAATAAAAAGGCAAGTCAAACATAGTGATTCACAGCTGTAATTTGAGCACTTGTGGAGGCAGAAGTGGGAGGATCACCAGCCTGAGCAACATAACAAGACCTTTGTCTCTACAAAATATTATTTTAAAGTTAGTCAAATGTGGTAGTGCATGCCTGAAGTCCCAATTACTCAGGAGGCTGAGGCAGGAGGATCACGTGAGCCCAGGAGTTGAAGGCTTCAGTGAGCTATGATCATGTCGCTACACTGACATGGGCAACAAAGTGAGACTCTGGTCTCTAAAAAAATAAAAAATAAAGAAGCTAAACCTGATGGGACCATGTTTCTGAGGAATAGAAGTAGCTGTAGACAAGTTTTTCCCCTGAGATATAGAGGAGGCAGAGGGGCAGAGGTCACAAGTTTTTAGTGGGAAGGAAAAGCTGCCAAAGACTTTCCCTTCCTATGTCCTCAGTGTCCTCAGAGGCGGGGTGGCCATGCCATGTATCTGGCATTAGTAAAATGAATGGGTGGGGAATCAGGTGAGGATTTGAGATGGCTTTGGAGAGGGGTGGGGGTCAGAGAGGGAGTTGAGGAGGAAAGGAGATCTCTACAAAATTCCATATCTCCTAGATCTTCAGCCTCCCAAGACCCAGAATCCTGGGTGTGGAGACCCTGAGAAAAGGGCCAGTGTGGTGACAGGTATTCTCTGACCCTTAGTGCCAGAGGGCACTAAGAAACCAAATGGCACCTGAACAAGAGAAGACATCACTGGGCTGTGGGATGGGGGTGGGGGAGGCCAGAGGCCTAGGGCCTCCCATCATTGCTGGGGTCTGTTTGGCCACTGCTGGAGGCAAGAGCTCCCTCCTCCCCACCAGAGAAGGCTCCCAACACTAGCCAAAGATAACTGAATGTTGGATGATTTGGATTTGCTTGTTTGGAAAACATATTCAGAAATTACTAGACAGTAATTTCTTACATTCACAGAGGGCCCAGAAGGCCTGGTTCTAGTTTTCTCTAGTGTGGCTCAGCAGGGGCCAGGGAAGAGAATGGGGCTCCACAGGGGCCATCTGGGGCAAGGCACTGTAGCAGCTGAATTCATTGTGGGTGGGAAGTGCCTTAGACATTCAATCGTTTAAAATTTATGCTCCTATCAGATGCCTTCTTTGAATCATATGGGGAATATTTATTGTTTGGAAACAGTCTGCCCACTACTACCAAGAAATCCACAGTACCCCACAGCTCATCAGCACCACCAACATGGCCACAGTCGGAACAGTTAGCCTGGTATCTTGTATGACCTCTCCACTGAACATAGGTAATTGGGCCAGAGCGGGGTCCCTCTCCCAAACTGGGTTAGTGAGAACCCTTTGCTGGGGAGCTTGAATGGGAATGAAACACTCCAAAACCTGTCCGTTTACTGTCTTACAGAATGTATAAATGCGATCTATGGTGGCAGCCCTTCTCTGCGACATAAACTGGAAACAGAACTGGTGGCTGGTGGGGGGAGGTACAAAACAGACATGCAGACAGGAGAGATAGAGACCATTCCCTAAGTTCTCATAATGCTCCAGTCCCTGACTCTGGCTGTCCCCATCTATATTCCTAGCCTTGTGTCCTTATAATAAATTCTCCTTTTTGATCAAGTTCTCTCTAGTGAGTATCTGTTACTTACAAATGAAAGAGTCTTAATTAACCCTGTCTCCCCAGTAGCTAGAGCACTTCAGTCTTTTTTCTCTTCTTTTATGGTTACACAGCTGCCCTGGGCCATATGTTACCTAAAAAATGATATTAGGTGTTTTTTTTCCTTTTCTTTTTTTGAATAAAAGGAAAGTTTATTTCTTTTTATACAAGTATCTTCAGGCCTTTCCAACTTTACAGTTTACATTGTTACATATAAGTCTAGATGATTACGAAAGGGATCGATTTTTATAAGCTGATGAGGTCAAGATGAAAGTGTTTTTTCCTGGGCAGCGCCTTTGGCTCAGTGAGTAGGGTGGCAGCCCCATATACAAGGGTGGGGGGTTCAAACCTGGCCCCGACCAAACTGCAACAAAGACTAGCTGGGCATTGTGGCGGGCAGCTGTAGTCCCAGCTACTTGGGAGGCCGAGGCAAGAGAACCGCCTAAGCCCAAGAGCTAGAGGTTGCTGTGAGCTATAACGCCACAGCACTCTACTGAGGGTGACAAACTGAGACTCTGTCTCTAAAAAAAAAAAAAAAAAAAAAAAACAGAGAAAGTGTTTTTCCTTTGGTAGATGGTTTTAAAGCCATGGTATTTACTATGAGGTATTAAAGCTCTAAATGAAACTGTGGTTCTCCGTTCTATGGGGAAAACTCATTTGCTTTTGTTTCCAACAGAGTTCTCAGCCTCTCAGCCTCCATCGTGGCACTAAGTAGCTACACATGAGTTACTGGACACATTTCCAAATATCTGGGCCAGTCCTCGCCAGGCATGTTTAAAGAAACTGCTGTTTCGGACCCTATAATGAAGGAATGCTTTATGAAAGGACGTGCCCAAACAAGGTGCAACAATCCCATAGACAACTAATGCACATTTTATTGCTGGTGACATTCATGTAGGGCAGAGCAGCAACATTGTAATTTACTACATGGATCAGCGGCAGCCAAGACCCAGAACACTCCTCCGGGCTACCGTCTCTTAAGCAGATAGGAGGAAAGCAGAGAGGCTGGCTAGCCAGCAAGGAGTAAGAGAATGACGCTAGGTTTCATTGCCTATGGCAACTCCAGGCAGTTAGTTGTCCCTGTTGGAGTGCTATGATGAAAGACTCTGAGGCCACACAGATGGGAAGGGGATGAAGGCTTGCTGACTTCATCACATGCATGACAGCCTGCTCAGTGCCTTCCTTGTAGCTCATTCATAAGACATGTTGAATGAGTATCTGACAAGAATGATTGGCTAAGGGACCTCTTTGGTGAGACAAGTGATACTGAGGCAGAAAGAAGAACATGTGAGGAGGAGCGGGACAGAGCCAGAGACATGTGATGCTCTGAGTTCAGGAAACTAATACACAGGTGTGGCAAGTGGGACTCACAGAGCACTTTTTTCACCTCCCTCTGACTAACACTTGCTCATCTACAAAACTCAGTGTGAGAGTTCTTACTTGTAGGAAGTTTTCTTTGACATGCTCCATTCCCACGCCTGCCTGAGATAGACCTCTGTGCTAATGAAGATTCTTCTGATTCAAAGGGATTCAATGTTTTTTCTTTCTTTCTTTTCTTTCCCTCCTTTCTCTCTCTCTCTCTCTCTCTCTCTCTCTCTGTCTTCCCCTCCCCCCCGTTGCCCCAGGCTAAATCTTCACAGCTCACAGCCACCTTAAAGTCCTAGGTTTAATCCATTCACCTCCCTCAGCCTGCTGGGACTACAGGCATCCACCATAACACTCAGCTAATTTGTTCTATTTTTGACAGAGATGGGTCTTGCTCTTGCTTAGGCTGGT
>NW_003852441.1:11223421-11243847 GCF_000181295.1 Otolemur garnettii | reverse complement strand
GGTCCGGGCTGAGGATTCGAACCCACCACCCTAGGTGTACGTGGCTGGCGCCTTAGCCGGTTGAGCTATAGGCGCTGAGCCAGCTTAGGCTGGTCTTAAATTCCTTAGCTCAAGGGATCCTCCCACCTCTGCCTCTCAGAGTGCTAGGATTACAGGAGTGAGCCACCGCTCTGGCCCTCAATTTTCTTTTTCTTTTCTTTCTTCTTTCATTCTATTTTTTTTTTTATTTTTTTTAAAAATATGGAACGCTTCACGAATTTGCGTGTCATCCTTGCGCAGGGGCCATGCTAATCTTCTCTGTATCGTTCCAATTTTAGTATATGTGCTGCCGAAGCGAGCACTCTATTTTTTAATTATTATTATTTCTGAGATAGTGTCTCACTCTGTCACCCTGGGTAGAGTGCTGTGGTATCATAGCTCACAGCAACCTCAAACTCTTGGGCTTGAACAATCCTCTTGCCTCAGCCTTCCAAGTAACTGGGACTATAGGTGCCCACCACAATGCCCAGCTAGTTTTTCTATTTTTAGTAGAGATGAGGCATGTTCTTGCTCAGACTGGCTTTGAATTCCTAAGCTCAAGCAGTCAATTCGCCTCAGCCTTCGAACTCGATATTCTTTTAAAGGAAACATTTGTTTTATGTAATGTTAAAAGACCAGATGTAGACCTGCTTCAGGCATGGATGCATCCAAGTGCTTACATGTGTTATCTCTTTGTACTCCTCAGCTATGCTATCCCCTGTGGTTCTTCATTCTCAGGTGGGCTCTCTTGGAATGGTAACAGAAATAGCCAGCAACAGCTTCAAGGCTTGCTTATTTTTTACAACTTAGCAACAGCTAAGAAATGAAAGCCTTTAAAAAAATAATTCTAACAACAAAAAGATCCCAGTGCTGGTTCTTAGTGGACTGTCCACTTTGGGCAGAACTGATTGATCATGGGCCTACTCCTGGACCTGGAGGTTGAAGTCAGCTCCACTGTAACCATGTGGGCTGGGGATGGGGAAGGGGTTCTTCTGTAGATGAAAATGGGAGGCCAGGCATGGTGGCTCACACATGTAATCCTAGCACTCTGGGAGGTAAGGCAGGTAAATTGCTTAAGCTCAGGAGTTTGAGACCAGCCTGAGCAAGAACGAGACCTATCTCTAAAAAATAGCCAGGTATCATAGCAGGTCCCTGTGATCCCAGCTACTTGGGAGGCTGAGGCAAGAGACTCACTTGAGCCCAAGAGTTAGAAGTTGCTGTGAGCTAAGATACCACAGCACTCTACCCAAGGTGACAGAGTGAGATTCTGTCAAAAAAAAAGAAAGAAAGGAAGGAAGGGAAAAAAGAAAGAAAGAAAGAAGGAAGGAAGGAAAATAAATGGGAATATTATTACCAGAGTAAGGGAAATGGATCCTGCCATCCACACATCTTCCTTTATATTCCTTTGTGCTGTGGTTTTTCCCATCAAATCAGCAGCTGCTGGGGAGCAAGGGCTTTGTCCTGTTTATCCTTTTGTCCCCAGCAGGCAGCATGGGACCTAACCCAGGAAAGTTCCCAGATCCCTCTCAGCAAAAGAATGACTTTGCCCATGTTTCAATGACAAAGTGAAATAACCAAGAAGGAGCTCTCACATAACCCTCCACCCCCGGCCTACAAGCCCTTCTGCAACCGTACCCATCTGCCCTAGCCTCCTGTCTGGGCAGATGCTGCCTGAGCTGTTTGAGTGTCCCCCTGCTCTGCTGTGAGAGTGGTTGGCTGACTGGCATTTGTTTCCCCTCCTCTTGACACAAGCCCCTCACATTTCCTAGAAACCGCCCGTTCCTATTCTCAGCCATGTGATCCCAGTGGGACTGGTCCCCTCTCCAGTTCCAGGGATACACTGTCATTGGCATAAGCCACCCAGTGTACTCCATGAACCCGGCCACATTGTCAGTTCAGGGATCGTGATGTAACCCACGTAGACCAGTGAAAAATGACAAGAGGGGAAGACATTCACCAGGGTTTGGGAAAAGAAAAATCTCAACACTCTTCCACAGGTGCTGTCAGAAAAAACCTCCGTCTCTTCTCCGGATTGGTGTGGTGTGAGGATGTGAGATCTGGAAATGCCTCCAGAATAGCAGTCAAAAAAAGAAAGAGAGTAGGATTGGAGCCAATGCCACAGAAGGCAGAGAGAAGAGACAGAAAAACATCAAGCCCTTGCCCATCTCTAGGGCAGCTGTATTTGTAAACACAAGGAGGAGACAGAGAATAGAATTGTCACACTTGGTTTTGACCAAACATGCCACCTTCCTTCCCTGAACAAAATCTTGGTTTGATAATAAAGTAGAAAGCAGGATGGATATCAGGGTGGGTAACTGTATCTGTCACGCAGCCTGATAGTTTGGTTTGATAGCCAACTGTATTGCAAAAGTCAGTTCCAATTAGAATTTTGTGCTCCTTGAACTTGTTAAATCCTACTTATTGCCAGTGTCCCTACTTGGGCTCTGGGTACTGCCTTTTTCACTTTACCAACTCCCTCGTTTCCAAGAACACATCAATATACTCCCAGGGTGTGGTTCTCAGTGTGCACCGAGGAAGGTGGATACCTTGAGCACAGGAATTTGAGATCAGCCTGAACAAGAGTGAAATTTCGTTTCTACTAAAAATAGAGAAACTAGGGAGGCGCCTGTGGTTCAAAGGAATAGGGCACTGGCCACATACGCCGGAGGTGGTGGGTTCAAACCCAGCCCAGCCAAAAAAAAAGAAAGAAAGAAAAACTAGCCAGGTGTTGTGGTAGGCACCTGTAGTTTCAGCTACTTAGGAGGATGAGGCAAGAGGATCCCTTGAGCCCAGGAGTTCAAGTTACTATGAGCTATGATGCCAGGGCACTCTAGGCTGGGGCAACAAAATGAGATTCTGTTTTAAGAAAGAAAAAAAAAAGCATATTCTACCCTCACTGTTTCTACTCCCTTGTCTTTTATTCACTACTTCTTTTTATAATTTTGTAAGTCAGAAAAGAGAGAGAGCTAAGACGGATGTGAAAAAATGAAATAAAAATGAATGAAAACATTTAACAAGAGCTCATCTCTTTTTTCTTAGCCCTATCTATGGCATTCCACAAAATCCAGCTAAGAGAACTTAACTTTTACTTCTTTCAAGGTAGTCCTTGCTTTAGCAGAAGTGTGTAGAAAACAATAAAAAGTAATAGAATTGGTCTATGGATGGAACCGGTGGGGAATTAGAGGTGGAGAAATATGACAGGTATTCTGGATAAAACGGGCAGATTTTACAAAAACAGCGACCATTGCTCCCTCCCCAAGCCCCATTCAAACGGCAGTAAAGGGAGTGCAGGCCCCATATACCAAGGTGGCGGGTTCAAACCCGGCCTGGCCAAACTGCTACAAAAAATAGCCAGGTGTTGTGGCAGGCGCCTGTAGTCCCAGCTACTCGGGAAGCTGAGGCAAGAGAGTTGCCTAAGCCCCGGAGTTGGAAGTTGCTGTGAGCTGTGATGTCATATCACTCTACCAAGGGCGATAAAGAGAGACTCTGGCTCTAAAATTAAAAAAAGGCAGTAAAGGGATTATTTTTAATGGTGTTGTGCTAAATTAAACATATCTTTCTGTCAGGAGGTTGAGTCCATTTCCCCTCTCACATAGGGAGGGGAGGGACCAGGACTTCCACAAAAACCAGGACTCTGACCTGCGGCCTGTGGCTTATTTTAACAAATAAAACACATCAAAAGTGATATTATACCAGCTCCTGCCTGGTCTGTGAGAGGCCTCTGGGGATCCAGGCACCGTGTAGTG
The DNA here is from genome assembly GCF_000181295.1 of Otolemur garnettii. Classification (NCBI taxonomy): domain Eukaryota; kingdom Metazoa; phylum Chordata; class Mammalia; order Primates; family Galagidae; genus Otolemur; species Otolemur garnettii. The sequence goes on along the minus strand of NW_003852441.1, from coordinate 11,240,083 downwards.
ATGCTCAGACATATGGAGTGTCAGTGACAAGAGGCCACGTGGAGAGAGAGAGATCCAGCCACCAGCCATTCCAGATGTGTGCGTGGGGCCATTCTTGGATATTCCAAAGCCAGCCTATCTCCTAGGAGAATGTAGCTCTATGAGGGACCTCAGCTGACACTATAGGGAGCTCTGGCCAAATTGCAAAATTATCAGTTAATAAACAATTCTTGATATTTTAAACTATTATAATTTGGAACAGTTTATTCTGCAGCAATAGATTACTGAAATAAGCATTATCATAAATACCACAAACAAAAATCCAAACACCCTATCACTACATCCTCAAAGAAGAGAAACTACTGAAACTGTGAAACATGAATAGGATATTATTCAAAATATATACACAGCCAGGCAAGGTGGCTCACTCCTTTAATTCCAGCATTCTGGGAGGTGGAGATGGGAGGATTGCTTGAGCTCAGGAGTTCAAGACCAGCCTGAGCAAGAGTGAGGCCCCATCTCTAAAAAACTAAAAAGAAATTTAAAACAAAACACAACAAAATATATACACAGAAGAAAAAGAGCTATTGAAATTAAAAATAGGGTAGGAAAAGTAAAAATAACTCAATAGAAATATTGGAAGAGACAGTTTAGGAAATCTACTAGAAAACAGCAAAAGGCAAGTGATAGAAAACGAGAAAGAAAATAAAATGGAAAGCCAGGAAATAGAGAATGGAAATGGTAAGACTGCGGACTAAGACAACTTTTTGGAAGGAAATATGGAGAATCCTTAAAGAACTCAAGTTAGGTCTCGCATTTGATCCTGAAATTCCATGCTAAGCATCTACCCAGAAGAAAAAAAATCATTTTATCATAAAGACATTTGCATTAGACTGTTTATCACAGCTCAATTTGCAATCGCCAAAATGTGAAAACAACCTAAATGCCCACCAACCCAGGAATGGATTAACAAGCTGTGGTATACGTATGCCATGGAATACTATTCAGCCATTAAAAAAGATGGAGAATTTACCTCTTTTGCATTAACCTGGATAGGGTGAAAATACATTCTTCTTAGTAAAATGTCACAAGAATGGAGAAACAAGAATCCAATGTCCTCAATTCTAATATGAAGCCAATAGATGATCTAATACCCACAAAAGACAAAAACTCACATGAGTTTTTGTGAAGGGTGGGGGAATGAGGGAGTTGGGAGGGGAGGGAGGCAGGGGGTGAGGGTGGAGGTTTCTGTGTAAGGTACACCTCTTGGGGGTGGGACCCAATCATAAGAGGGACTTTACCTAACAAATGCTAACAGTGTAACCTAATTCTTTGTACCCTTAATGAAACTGAAACAATTTAAAAAAAAAACATGGAAAATGGAGAACCAGATCAAGAGATCTAACATCTGAATGATAGGAGTTCAAAAAAGAGATATTAGATAAGATGAAGAGAAGAAAATCATCAATGAAATAATTCAAGACATCTTCTAAATACTGAGGGACGTGAAATCTTAAGATTATAAAAGGTTGGTGTCAGTAGCACAGTGGTTACTGTGCCAGCCGTATGCACTGAGGCTGGCAGGTCTAAGCCCAGCCTGAACCAGCTAAACAACAATGACAACTGCAACAAGAAAATAGCCTGGCATTGTGGTGGGCACCTGTAGTCCCAGCTACTTGGGAGGCTGAGGCAAGAGAATCACTTAAGCCCAAGAGTTAGAGGTTGCTGTGAGCTGTGACTCTACAGCATTCTACTGAGGGTGACATAGTGAGACTCTGTCTCAAAAAAAAAAAAAAAAAGATTATAAAGGCCCCCTGAGAGCACTGCACAGTTTATAAAAATAGACTACACCATGGCACATCATTGTGAAATTATGAAAGCAGGGGAGGTTCTAGATCAGGCTGAGCCAGAGGAAGGCCTTGTCTCTAAAAAAATAAAAATACTCGGGTGGCACCTGTGGCTCAAAGGAGTAGGGCACCGGCCCCATATACTGGAGGTGGCGGGTTCAAACCCAGCCCTGGCCAAAAAAAACTGCAATAAATAAATAAATAAAAATAGCCGGCATTGTGGGGGGCGCCTGTTAGTCTCAGCTACTTGGGAGGCTGAGGCAAGAGAATCGCTTGAGCCCAAGAGTTTGAGGTTGCTGTGAGCAATGAGGCCACAGCACTCTACCAAGGGTGACATAGTGAGACTCAAAAAAAGGAAGAGCATAGGGCAGTAGAGAGAGCTGGATGCTGACAAATCTGAAAATGATCCAGAATTAGAAAAGATTCATAGAGAAACTACTCCTGGATGGACAAAATAACCATAACCAAAGTAAACTGCTGAACTCTGAAGAAAAGATTAAGATGTTTTACGAGGAGCACTTACACTTGGATGATAAGATCTGCTACATCCTGGACGGCGGCGGATACTTAAATGTATGAGATGCCAACTGGACAAATGGATCCAAATCTACATGGAGAAAGGGGATGTGATAACGCTCCCCGTGGGAGTCTATCACCGCTTCACAGTGGATGAGAAGAACTACAACAAGGCCATGGGGCTGTCTGTGGGAGACCCAGTGTGGACAGCGTACAACTGGCCGGCTGACCATTTCACTGCCCAGGAACAGTATGTGAAATTTCTGGCACAGACAGCATAAGTCAGGGGCAGTCTGGTCAGGGCTCCCCCTACTCAATATGCACTGTCACCCTCTTATGTTAAGTTTGGTGTCCATCCCTAGCTCTAGCTGGTATCCCCAAGTCTAGACTCCCTCTAGTTCAATTTCTCTAGAAAATAAATTTCACGCTGGCTGTGAGGTTGGGGAGGAATCCTCTCCTGCTGCTTGTGTGAGGTGCAGAAGTGTACGGGAGGATGCCTAACTGTACTTAATGAGCTTTCATCAGATGGTATCCTGTTTTCAGTGTCACCTGTGCCCCACACTCAGAAGCATCTCTTTCCTAATTCCTATGACTTTGGGGGTTTTGAAGTGGGAACTGACCTACATCTAGACTTTCACTATTCTCCTGTCTTGTCGAATCAGTTGCTGTCATCTCCATACTCATTTTCTTGTCCTTGTAGGGTTATGCTTTAAGGCTGGTGAGGTTTCAGGAGATAAAGAAAAGATGTCCACTTCTAGCTCATGCTGCCACAGGGCACCGGGCTGCTCTACTTCCCCTGCTACAGTCCTTCCTGTCCCCACTTGCTCATCCCTCAAAGATGTCCCTCAGAGATGAAGGTGTGTGTGCATGTTTACCTGGAATTCTATCCCCAGTCATTCTCTAATCTGGCTTCCACCTCCCCACCCCATCACACCACAAACTGCTGTAGGCAAGGTTGCCAGAGTGACAGATGGGGATTCTGCTGTGTGCGGTCACATAGAAGTGGGTTGGTCAGGCCAGGCAAGGTGGCTCATGCCTGTAATCCTAGCACCCTGGGAGGCCAAGGTGGGTGGATTGCCTGACTTCACAGGTTTGAGACAGCCTGAGCCAGAGTGAAATCCCATCTCTAAAAATAGCAGACATTGTGGCGGGCACCTGTAGTCTCAGCTACTCAGGAGGCTGAGGCAAGAGAATTGCTTGAACCCAAGAATTTGAGGCGGCTGTGAGCTATGACACGATGGCACTCTACCAAGGGTGACAAAGTGAGACTGTCTCAAAAAGAAAAAAAAAGAAGTGGGTTGATCTCCTCAATCAAACTCGTCAGTGAGCAGCACAAACTCAAAGATCTCCTTGTTGGGAGATCCAGTGATTTCTGTCTCCCTCTTGTTCAGCCTCTTTGCAACAGGTGACACAATTGGCCTATGTTTTCTGGGCTTTCCTGAAATGCCCTCTCCTGGTTCTCCTCCTGCTTCACTGACTGATCTTCACTGCTTCTATGTCCTTTGCGCAACTTCCAAATATCAGAGGGCCTTGGGCCACAGCTGGCTCTCCCTTCTCTTCTCCGCCTACAGCATGTTCTCTGCTTAATGATCTCCACCAGCCTGTGGCTTAGACACACCTATGTGCTGCTGACTCCCTCCTTCTCTGAGCTCGGTGCTGAGGTGTAGTTTCTTCACTTGCTTGTCTAATGGGCATCTCAAACTTAGCATTTCCAGGCTGGAAACCTCAAGTCTGTTATTTCCTCAAATCTAAAATCCATAACTTCCCCTGACATCTCTCTCTCTCTCATTCCCTCACTCTCACCTTTCCTCCTTTAACAAACTAAGCTCTTGGCTCGGCGCCTATAGCTCAACCAGCTAAGGCGCCAGCCACGTACACCTAAGGTGGCGGGTTTGAATCCCCAGCCCGGACCCGCCAAACAACAATGACGGCTGCAACCAAAAAATAGCCAGGCGTTGTGGCGGGCGCCTGTGGTCCCAGCTACTTGGGAGGCTGAGGCAGGAGACTCACTTGAGCCCAGGAGTTGGAGGTTGCTTTGAGCTGTAATGCCACAGCACTCTACCCAGGGGGGACAGCTTGAGGCTCTGTCTCAAAAAAAAAAACAAAAACTAAGCTCTTCTTCTTTTTTTTTTTTTTTAGAGACAGAGTCTCACTTAATCACCCTTAGTAGAGTGTCATGGCATCACAGCTCACAGCAACCTCCAACTCCTGGGCTTAGGCGATTCTCTTGCCTCAGCCTTCCGAGTAGCTGAGACTACAGGTGCCCACCACAACACCCGGCTATTTTTTTTGTTGCAGTTTGGCCAGGGCTAGGTTCAAACCCGCCACCCTCAGTATATGAGGCCAGTGCCCTACATACTGAGCCACAGGTGCAGCCCAAACTAAGCTCTTCTTAACTTCAGGTCTTTGCAGGGACAGTTCCTTCTGCACAAAACTCTCTGCCCCAGATGAATTCTTTATCGGATCTCAGCTCACATGTCACCTCCTCTGAGCCTACGGGGTTTTTCCTACCTCTACTTCTCACTCCCTAATATCAACCTGTTTTATTTCCTTTATAGCACTCATCATCTACAGTTATATTATGTGTTTGTTTTTATTTATTTTCTCTGACACCGATGTTTAATCTCCATCAGGGCAAACACTGGGTCTTTTCTGGGCCTACAGTCAGAGTATCTAACATAGGGCCTGGCACAGAGTTGGTTCTGAAAATTAGTGGAAAGAAATTAAATAATGGAGATAGTCCTAGCAACATTGTGGGAAGAGTGGAGGTGGTTCTGCATAGGTCAAGAAGGCAAGCAACTAAACAGGGGGTGGGGTGCAAATGAGCCTCCATTATAGCTAGGTCCCAACTCTATTTTCTGGCCTGGCACCACCACTGAAAGATGCTGTTCCCCAAACTTCAGGACTTCCAGTCCTCCCTGTCCCTACTTCCGCATCCCAGCCCCTTGTCACTACCACCACCGCCACCACCACCCCCGCTCCGCCCAGAATCTTGCAGGCTTTGGGGGGTGGAGATGGGGCCCCAGTGGTCCTGGCGGCAATGCTAATAATCAGCTTTGCCTGAATGGAGCCAGGCCGGGGCGGGGCGAGGCGGGGCGTGTCCTGAGGGTGCGGCATCCTGCTCAGCAGCCTGGCTCTCAGTAGACAGCCAGACTCAGGCTGGCACCATGGCGGAGTTCAGGGTGACGGTGTCCACTGGGGAGGCCTGCAGAGCTGGTACTTGGGACAAAGTGTCTGTCACCATCGTGGGGACCCGGGGAGAGAGTCCCCCACTGCCCTTGGACCATTTTGGCAAGGAGTTCTCTGCGGGCGCTGTGAGTGTGTGGGCGAGGGGCAAAGGGGGAGTTGGGGGCAGAAAGGATGGGCCTCCTCATACCTATCCTCATCACCCCAGGAGGAAGACTTCAAGGTGACGCTCCCTCAGGACGTGGGCCAGGTGCTGCTGCTGCGCGTGCACAAGGCACCCCCGGCATCGCGCGGCCTCTTAGGGCACCTGGTCCCGGATGCCTGGTTCTGTCGCTGGTTCCAGCTTGCGCTGCCGCAGGGCGCCCCGCTGCTCCGCTTCCCCTGCTACCAATGGCTGGAGGGGACGAGAAGCCTGGTGCTGCGGGAGGGGGCAGGTGAGGGGCAGGGGGCCGTCTGGGGCTGCACGTGGGGCGTGAGAGGCGGAGTGGGATGGAGGAAGGGCGAGTGGAATGGAGAGGTGAGCCGGGTATGGCCACTGCGCAACCAGCGGACAGAGACTGGGGCTGGTGGCGCCATCGGGAGGCGAAGGTGGCAGCCTGATGTGGGAGAAACTGTACTTATGTGTAGGGTGGGGGGATAGGGGATGGTATTTGTAGAGGGGAGAGTGGCTGGGGCCATAAATGGGGAGGGTCCCCTGCCACCTGTTCCCTTCCTCCCACAGCAAAGGTCTCCTGGGCAGACCACCACCCGGTGTTCCAGCAACAGCGCCAGGAGGAGCTGAAGGCCCGTCAGGATATGTACCAGTGAGGAGGGGCTACTGTTGGGGGGAGGAGGTGCCCAAGAGATGAGGGGCAGCTTGGGTGTCTCTGGCCATTGAATAGACTAAAGTTCCTGCCTCCACCTCTCCTAGCAAAGAGTCCTCCTGGAAGGAGCAGCATCTGCATTACCTGGGAACTTGTTGGAAATGCAGATTCTCAGACCCTCTCAGAGTGTGGGAAGTGGCAATTTTTGTTTTAACAAGCCTTCCCCATGACTCTGGCACCCATTAAATTTTGGAAACTGCTGCCCTAAATGCCTTACCTTTGCTGGTGTCGTCCTTACATGGGACTTTTAGAAATCAGAATGCATTTTACCAATATCCCTCGGTACCCACATTGAAGTCTAAGAAACAGAGTTTCGCCACCACCTGGTGGCAGCATATGTTAATTGCAAATTGCACCTTAAAGTTAAACTTTAAATCCAAAAGTAATTGTTAAATGAACCAAAGAATGAATGAGTAAGGAAAGTACTGACAGAGGGCCCTCAATTAGCAGGGACATGATTTTACCATTTCATCCAAAGAAGGTCTGTGTTACTTGTTTGATAGTAGGATTTAGAGATGCCTTAGGCCAGGGCAGAGTAAACTGCTATGGAGGCTTAAGTTCCCTTCCATGAGATATGCCTACCAAAGGGAACTAAAATCTTCCATGCAGCCCCTGTCTCAGGACAATCTCTCCTCTACAAGATGTGTCTCTGTGTTAGTCAGGAATTTTATAGTTGCAAGAACAAGAGCCAACACCATCTAGTAGACAGAAAAAAGAGCAGTTTGTCAGCAAGACCCAGAGGTACTTATAGAAGTACAGGAAGGGGCCATAGTTAAGTCTCTGTTTATATGCTATAATCTAGATATCCTGAGAGAGACCACCAGTTTAGCTCAGACCATCTCAAATTCCTTGGGAAGGACTCTAATTGACCCAGCTCTAGTCAGGTGTTCAGCCCACTTGTGACCAGGGAGAAGTTCTCACTATGTGAACATGGCAGCTCCCATGCAACCTGTTGATGGAGGGGAAGGGCAGATTCCAAGAAGGCTCTTGGTCAAAGAAGGGGCTGGCTCTGACCAAGGACTCCAAAGAGCCTGCCACTCCCTCTGCCCTAGTCCAGGGGCTCCCTGTGGCCTCTTGCTGACCACCTGCCTGCTCCACCCACCAGCTGGAAGACTTACATCCCAGGATGGCCTCACTGTCTTAATGAGATGACTGTCAAAGACCTGGACCTAAACATCAAATACTCCACAGTCAAGAACACTAACTTTTACCTACAAGGAATCTCTGCGTGAGGATGCCTGCCCTATCCTACCCCCAGGCCTCAGAAGCCCTATGACCCCTGCTCCTGCCCTCCCCTACTCAGCTACCCCCTCCTCAGTGATATGGGTCACACAGCCCAACTCAGCACACAGCCTCCTGCCCACCACCGATTCCCATAGGTAGTGGCCACCTTAGGGGAAGTGACTACCTCAGGCCCTGGAAGCTGGTTCAAGATCCCAGGAAGGACAAGGCTGGCTGAAGGAGAAGGTCTCCTGTGGTCTCCAGGACCCCTTCCTACCCCTCACATCCTCTACAGATTCGCAGACCTGAGAATCAAGGGACTGCTGGGCCGCAAGGGGCTCTGGAGGAGTCTGCATGAGATGAAAAGAATCTTCAGTTTCCAGAGGACCCCAGCAGCTGGTGAGGAGCTTGGGCTGTGGCTCTCAATCCATGGCTTTCAAAGAGTCTCAGGGGAAAAAAACTCCAATTTACTGTGTGACACTGGGCAAGCCCTGTCCCTTCCCAAGCCTTACTTTCCCCCACACAGAGAGAAGAGAATATGGATGGAGGGCTCTCTGACCTCTCAGTGCCTTCTAATCCAATAGACATCTGTTGAGTAGCTACACATCAGGCAGTGGGTTAGGGGCTGTGGACACAGTTTGTGTACTCACAGGGCCTATAGCTGAGCAGGCCAGTGGATATTAATTAGACTGAAATGGCCTGTTTCCATTGTGAAACATGCTTACTAGTTCCAGAGAATGTTTAAAAGGGCTTGTGCTCTAGTCTGGAGCTGACTAATGCTGGACCTCAGAGGTGAGCAGGCATTAGCAGTGCCAAGGATGGGATCTGGGACAGAGAGGGTTTCAGGCTTAGGGGCCGGAGAATATGAAGGCCCTGAAGACAAAAGGATCAGATACCTCTGGAGGAAGTAGGAGAGGGGCATGGGGGCCCAGATTGTTCAGAACTGTGTGGGCCACACAGAATGGGAGCTTTCCACAGTGCAGTGGGAGGAGGCTGTTGGCTGGTTGCCAGCTGGGGAATGACATGGCAGTATGCCCCTTGGGGTGGGTTGTTGGGGGTGAGAGTGGAAGCAGAAGGATTAGCCATGAGGCTTGGTGGAGTGGACGATGGACTAAGAGGTACTTAGGCTTGGGGGGAGCTGCCAAGAGAGGTCCCCAGGCTCTGCTACAGGCAACTAGGTAGATGAAGTTGCCATTCCCCCAGGGAGCCAGACAATGGGAGAGGCCTGACTGGGAAGAGGAGCCCACATTTGGTCTCTGACATGTATTTGAGACTGGCGAGTCACCCAGGGGGAATATCAGGTAGCTAGAAGGACAGGTGGGCTGGGGTCTAAGATGTGCAGTTTGGGGAAAGCACTAAAGCCAAAGGGCCAAAGGAGGTTACCCGGAGAAGGGTATAGGGTGCCCATGATGGACCCAGGAGAAAACCACTGTGAAGCTCAGGCTGAGACCTGTGGGATCTGAGGTAATCCAATCTCCACATCTCCCACCCCTTGCAGAGTATGTGTATGAACACTGGAAGGAGGATGCCTTCTTTGCCTCCCAGTTCCTGAATGGCCTTAACCCTGTTCTGATCCGCCGCTGTCGTTACCTCCCAAAGAACTTCCCAGTCACTGATGCCATGGTGGCCCCAGTACTGGGCCCTGGAACCAATCTACAGGCTGAGCTGGAGGTGAGGGGGACAAGGGTCCAGGCCTTCTAAGTGCCTTGGGAGGGGTACACCACATTTGTTAGGAACCTGCTATATGCTGTGTGCCAAGCATACCCTCTCCCCAAACATACTCCTCTCCCTTCTACCATACTCCTATCCTTTAGAAAAGCAAATGACAGCCCCAATTCCCCTTCTTTCTCCTATAGAGGGGCTCACTGTTCTTGGTGGATCATGGCATCCTCTCAGGCATCCAAACCAATGTCATTAATGGGAAGCCTCAGTTCTCCGCAGCCCCAATGACCCTGCTGTACCAGCGACCAGGGTCTGGGCCCCTGCTACCCCTCGCCATCCAGGTCTGCAGCTGGCTAGGGGCAGAGCAGGGTTGGGGTTGACTGAACAGGTAGCAGACACTCATGGCTCCCTGTCTCCCCCGCTGCCTCACCATCAGCTCAGCCAGACACCTGGACCCAATAGCCCCATCTTCCTACCCAGTGATGACAAGTGGGACTGGCTGCTGGCTAAGACCTGGGTGCGCAATGCCGAGTTCTCCTTCCACGAGGCCCTCACGCACTTGCTGTACTCTCACCTGCTGCCTGAGGTCTTCACCCTGGCTACACTGCGCCAGCTGCCCCACTGCCATCCACTCTTCAAGGTCAGTGTCTTGGCAAGGTGGCCCAAACTGGGCCCAAGTCTGCAAGTCCTTGCGATGGTCCTTCCCCTGGGTCCAGAGACCACACTTCTTAAGGGAGGCCAGACAGGAGAACCATCACAGAAGCCCAGATCCAGGAGAGGAGAGAACTGAATCTGGCAAATGTTAAAGTGTGAACGTGGCTTTGAAGGACCAACGTATTTTCTGCAGTTTCTAGTGATGGAGGAGCCCTGGGAGGGAGAACCACACACTCTAGGTCAGGTTTTGCGTGTCTCAAGGCCCTGCTGATTGAGTCTTCAGATGGCACAGACTTGAGGCACACCCAGATCTGAGAGGCATCTGCTCTGTGAAGGGCAGGATCCTCCCCACTCCCCAAGGTAGGGGGTGGAGGGGTACTGCTCAGTCAGATGCTGACTTAGACAGTCTCCTGGGTCCTGGATGCAGGTCTTGTTTTGTCTCTTCAATCCTGGCTGATTTTTTCCAGCCATCCATAGCTCCCAGGGCCCAGCACGCAGAAGCGAGCTCCAGGGGATGGTTCCACATTGCCGGGCCCATAGGCCTTGGTTCCCATGGGGTTTTGTCTGCCCAAGGGTTAGGAAATCACAGATGCCCGAGCCTCACAGTGCTCATCCAAATCAGCCCCCTCATTGACAAAATGACCTGCTCCCCAGAGAGAGGAAGCAGCGAGCCCAGGGTTATGGAACAAGATGCTGGTGGATCCCAGCCCCATATTGGACATGAAGCACTGCCCCTGTCCTGGGCTGTCCCTGTTGTCTCTTCACTAGTGATTTACAGGGCTTGTGCCTCTGGGAGGTCTGGGGCCAGAAAGACCCAGGCCTCTCCCAGCTCTGCCATGCCTGCCATGCACAGCTGCTGATCCCGCACACACGGTATACCCTGCACATCAACACCCTCGCCCGTGAGCTGCTCATTGCCCCCCGGCAGGTGGTGGACAGGGTAAGAGTACCAAGGGAGGCAGTACATGGGCCATTCCTTCAATTTGTAGAATCTGGGATCCCCCACGCCAGTGCTATCTCAGGCTCTGGAGTGAGGAATCTGGTCCCCAGGAGTCCTATCTCCCAGTCCACAGGCCTCGGCATTGGAGGCTTCTCTGAGTTGATACAGAGGAGCATGGAGCAGCTGAACTATTCTGACCTGTGTTTGCCTGAGGATATCCGGAACCGAGGAGTTGAAGACATCCCAGGATACTACTACCGGGATGATGGGATGCAGATCTGGAGTGCAGTGGAGCGGTGAGGGGGCTGTCCCCAGAGGATCTGAGGGCTTATGGGGGAGGCAGGCAGACTAGAAAGGACAGGAGGGCCCAGAGAGGCTCATGACAAGGAGCAGGGCAAGTCATTCATGGCGCTGGGCAGGGGCATTCCTCAGAGAGGCTGAGACTGAGCCTGGGTGTACCTTGCAGCTTTGTCTCTGAAATAATCAACATCTACTACCCAAGTGACATGTCTGTCCAAGATGATAGAGAGCTCCAAGCCTGGGTGAGGGAGATTTTCTCCGAGGGCTTCCTAAGCCGGCAAAGCTCAGGTATGGAAACCTTAGCCCTTGGGTTCCACCCTCAGCCTCTGCAGCCTGGTTCTCAGGCCCTGTCCCCAGCCCAGATCTCCCCACAGGTGTGCCCTCCTCACTGGAGACCCGAGAAGCCCTTGTGCAGTATGTTACCATGGTGATATTCACCTGCTCAGCCAAACATGCTGCTGTCAGTGCCGGGCAGGTGAGGAAAGGTCAGTGCTAGTGGATGGAGGTGGAGGTAGCCTGGCTCCTTAGCCTCATTCAGCCCTCTTGGCCTTCAGTTTGACTTCTGTGCTTGGATGCCTAACCTGCCACCCACCATGCAGCTGCCACCACCCACCTCCAAAGGCCAGGCAAGGTCTGAGGGCTATATAGCCACCCTCCCACCAGTCAATGCCACATGTGATGTCATCATTGCCCTCTGGTTGCTAAGCAAGGAGCCTGGAGATAGAGTGAGTACAAGGCTGGGACACAGGCCAGGCCAAATTGGGATAAGTGAGGATGTGTTGTTTACCCTCCTAGCCTAGACCTGATCCTGCCATCAAATAGCCAGGTCCCTTCACCCACTGGACCTTCCAATGGGACACATGAGCCTTGGAAATTTCACAGTGCGGGTAAAATGGCCAAATGAGATGATGCAGAGAGTCCCCCTGAGCTCAAAGGGGTAATTATGTTCCTTTGAAACTCCAAATTGAACTTTTATTCCCCTGCAGATAATCTTCACTTGGGGAAGACCTGTTTAAGGGGAGGAGCATGAATCAGGTCCGGTTAAAGGCTATTTCAGGTCTCCAGGGTAGGGGCTGGGGCCAGAGCGAGCTAAAGCAAGTCAGCTGCTCAGAGGATAGGAACAGGAAATCTGGCATGTGAGACCTTAACAGTCCCCTTACCCAGCCTCATGATTTGTCCCTAGAGGCCCCTGGGCACCTACCCAGATGAGCACTTCACAGAGGAGGCCCCACAGCAGAGCATCGCTGCCTTCCAGAGCCACCTGGCACAGATCTCAAGGGGCATCCAGGAGCGGAACCAGGGCCTGGCACTGCCCTACACTTACCTGGACCCTCCCCACATTGAGAACAGTGTCTCTATCTAAATCCTGGGAGAACATGACCTGCGTGATGTACATCTCTTTGGCCACATCACTCTAGGCTAACTAGCACCCAGAGAAAATGACCCCCCCCCCAAAAGCAAGCCTCTATGTGACTCTCCTGGGACAACTAGGCCCCATACCCATACCCTTACCCCCTCACATACACAAAAAAGGACGGAGAAACAAAATCAAAACAGAGAAACCAAAAAAACCCAAGAACAGAATCTCAGGATAGTACCACCAAGCCTTTTGAAGACTCCAAACTTGAAAGTGCCCGCATAGCCCCAGAAGGGTATTGCTAGCTGGGTTTGTTTGGTGTCCCATTCCAAACAATGGAAGGAGTGCACACTCCTGCAGTGACCCTACTGACCGCTACTGTGTGGACCTCATGGTTTCCTAACTCAAGGGCAACTACCAAGAAGTGACTCAGCCTGGAGAATGCCCAAAAGGTTGATTGTGACCTACTGTCCCAGCTTTAAAGTGAACAAAATACTGAAAAGGGTCACCAGAAGCCAGAAGAAGGAGGACCACTGCCCAGTCAGTGCTGACAGTGCCCACATGCGCTTTGTTAAAAGCTTCCCCCAAAGTTGGACAAAATATACATGCATGTTATAAAGCAGGTGCCATTTCCAGAGAATTAGAAAATACCTTGCCTTCTAGATTCCATCTTCAGTGATGGAATTTCAACATTTTCATACATATTCCTTATTTCTGTTTTTCTGGCTCAGTGAGCATCCATTTAAGGAAAAACGGTGTCCTTTTGAATTCGCCTAATGATTTCCATCTCTGTCTCATACTACAGGTCTGAGTGCTTTGGGGTTTTTTTTGGTTTCACTAATTGTTATAAAACAAAGTAGACAAAATGCAACATCGATGCTATCGAACACAGCCATTGCCATAAATGGAAACAGAGAAGGGGCAGGCTTGACTCATAGGCAGCACCAGAAATCTTCATTCCTCATTGAGACTCAGTGTACCAAAAATGGTTTAGAGAAGTGTGTATGTTAAACTTCTTTGGTTTCAGTCACTAGAAAACAATTCCTGCTAACTTCACAATAGATGTGTTTATGGAGAAGAAACTGAGTGCCTTGAGAAATTAACAAGTTAAACCATGCAGTCTTAGGAAGGATCAGAAACTCAGGAAGCTCCGAGCAACTGGGGCACAAGAACCAATGGACACTGTCCCCAGACACTGCCATGGGAATAATAAGGTTCCAAACATTTTTTGTTGTTGTTCTTGAATGATTTGCCTCAATATTCAAAATCTACTAGGCAGAGTCTGTTTGGCTTAACTCAAAGTGGCAGAAGCCACTGGTCATTGCAGGAGAGTCTGTGCTCACCAAATACTTTGTGTTCTTCATAGCATTTCCTAGCCATGTGACAAATTCTAGCCAAAGGCCTGTGAGAAGAGAGGTGTCCCTGTCATCTAGGACTTGTCCCTTCTAGATGAGGCAGTTAAGAGCTGGTATGCCCTGCTTACTGTGAGGCTGCCTTGGAGGCATGTTCCAGATGACAGGAGTCCTGTCCTGGCTTCTGTCACTAGACTGTAAGCTCAGGAGGGCAGGGTCACAGCTGCCCACCACAGTGCCTGTCACACTGCTGGTGCTCAGTAAGTTCACATTGAATGGAGAAATTAAATACTTTCTAAAACCCTTTTTCATTTACTTATTTGTATACAACTAGACCATGAACTCCTTAAAGATAAGACCTGGGTCCCATTCTAGTTTATATGCCTAGTGCCCATCACTGTGCTGCTACCTGACAGAGACCCAACAAATGTTTGTGTAATGTTGGATGATAAGAAGAATGATTGAATGGACGGATGGATGCATGCATGCATGCAGGTGTGGATGAACTAGTGAGTTGGAGGGCAGATGTTCCCTAGTCAATAAGCTGGTATTTGTTTCATTGTATGTCTTTTGGGAGCATCTATCATCTCCTGGAGAAAATGAAGAATCACAGCTCAGCAGTGAAATTCTGAACAATCAGTCCCTATCACCTTTGCAGAAGCTACCCCCACCTCCACTGCCCAGGCTCTATGAGCTTGTGAGCCCACTGACCTCCCTGGCCCCCCACCACACACACATGTTATAGTCCTTGGCTTTTGGCTGATCAGCCATGAGAAGAGAAAGTATTACAGGTAACATCCATCACTAGGAGAAGTCCACTTAACTTCTTGGACTAGGGTGGGGACTTCCTCACAGACAATGAGACATTGGGCATCCAGGCCCCAAAGCCATGCTGTGGAGAGCTCTACCTTAATTGGAACAACCAGCCAGAGGGAGAGGACCAGATCCCTCTTCACCATCTCTGATGCCTTTTCTACCATTCTAGGTCTTGCATCTGGAAAATGAGGAGGGTCAAGGAAAGGGAAGAGAGAAAGGAAGAGAGAATGGAAAGTCCCAGAAATAGGGCAGGAACCCCGTTCACTCCCTGCTCAATATTCCAGGACAAGATGGAATGAGTAACCAGGGCAGGAGGGAGGAAAGGATGTGGGTATGTAGTAGCAAAAGGAATAGAAACTGGCTGGCCATTGTGGCTCATGTGTATAATTTCGGCACCTTGGGAGGCTGAGCAAGAGGATTGCTTCAGGCTAGGAGTTCAAGACCAGCCTGAACAACATAGTGAGACCTCCCTCCATCTCTACAAAAAATTTAAAAATTATCTGGGCATGGTGGCACCTGTAGCTCAGTAAGTTGGGCGCCAGCCACATACATGGAGGCTGGTGGGTTTGAGCCTGGCCCCAGGCAGCTAAAACAACAATGACATCTGCAATAACAACAAAAAAAATCGCCAGGCATTGTGGTAGGTGCCTGTAGTCTCAGCTACTTGGGAGACTGAGGCAAGAGAATCATGTAAGCCCAAGAGTTTGAGGTTGCTATGAACTGTGATGCCATGGCACTCTAACAAGGGTGACAGCTTGAGACTCTGTCTCAAAAAAAAAAAAAATTATCTGGGCATGTAGTTATGTGCTTGTGTCCCAGCTCCTCTGGAGGCGATGGCTATGATATCACTAGAAGATAGGAATTTTATAGCTCCATTATGATCTTATGGGACCACCATTGTATATGTGGTCCATTGGTCTATACCGAAAACATCATTACATGGTGCATGACTGTAGATAAATATATTAGAGGAATAGGCTCATGTGATTATGGAGGCAGAGAAGTTCCACAAGAGTGTGATAACCAAGCCCCCTACCCTTGAAAAAGACATTTCCTTTGAATCCATCAGTCCCAGTCCCCTCAAGGGTGGGGAGGTGACCTCTGAAAAGAGGCCTGAAGATAAGGGAGTGCATAGGGAGGGGGAAGAACTTCGAGGAGAAACTTGAGCTAAGAAAGTACATAGGGAGGAGAGGCTTGACGTACCCCCGCCCAAGGCTAACCGCAATGATTCAGCTTCTGTACCTTTGCCTGCTTGCTGTGACACAGAAATAGGGTATAAAGACCCATTTGATCTCTCATTCAGGGTCGCTTTCTTCCTATGGCAATGACCCCTGCACAGGTACAATAAATTTATATTAATTTGCATAAAAAGTGGGGTCCAAGTATCTTTCTCAGCTGTGTGAGTCACAAGATTTGGAGACCCCAGCGAGATTCATGGGACACCCCCCCCCGCCCCCACCTGAGCCCACCACTAGCCACAGCTCCAGGGGAAGGCCTCAGGGAGTTTCCCTGGCCCAGAGCTCTCAGACACATGGATTAAAGGCACAGCCTCCCAAAATTTTCTGAGTCAGTAAGCTGGTGAATTTCTGTGGATTTCTGAGGATCTTTAGAGAATCTGAGGGGGAACAATAGGCTAGGCTGGACGCAGCCTGAGATGCCTGTTCCTGAGGCAGGGGAGAGACATCCTCCTGTCTTTTGGTTTGGCCAGTCTTTTCTTGGCCACTCTTATGTAGTTTTTTTGAGACTGATTTTGGTTTGTTTGAGGCTGGTTTTTGTTTAGGTTACAGTTGTCAATCTTCCTTTAATAGGCTAGTTTTTATATGTTCTATGTTCCGTATGAATGAGTGAGGATTCTTGTTTTTTGTCTATATTTTGTTTATAGCTCTAAAGAATCTGAGGCAGTGGCTCGGCACCTGTGGCTCAAGTGGCTAAGGTGCCAGCCACGTACACCTAAGGTGGCGGGTTCGAA
>NW_003852441.1:11217259-11223401 GCF_000181295.1 Otolemur garnettii | reverse complement strand
TTCTTGTTTTTTGTCTATATTTTGTTTATAGCTCTATAAAGACCTATGCTCTGGCTTGGCACCTGTGGCTCAAGTGGCTAAGGTGCCAGCCACGTACACCTAAGGTGGCGGGTTCGAACCCAGCCCTGGCCCGCCAAACAACAAGATGGCTGTAACCAAAAAATAGCCAGGCATTCCCAGCTACTTGGGAGGCGGAGGCAGGAGACTCACTTGAGCCCAGGAGTTGGAGGTCGCTGTGAGTTGTGATGCCACAGCACTCTACCCAGGGGGACAGCTTGAGGCTCTGTCTCAGGAAAAAAAAAAAAAAAAAGAATCCGAGGCAGAGGGGAGACACCTCCCTGTCTTACTGGCTTGTAGCTCCTTATTAGACTGTTCTGGTATTAGCAGTCTTTTGGACTGTTTGGATTTGCAGGCTAGTCCTGTTCTGGTATTTGCAGCCTTCTATTGGGTTGTTCTGGTTTTAGCAGTCGATTGTGCTGGTTTTGGTTGGTGTGTCTTTTGTATGTTCTGTGTTTTGTATGAGTGAGTGGGGGTCAGGCACGGCTCCACACCTAACTAATTTTTATTTGTCCATCTCTCCTGTTTTGTGCATCTGTTTCTCTTTGTTTTATTGACTTGTCTGTCTGTAATAGAGCAGGGACCACCTGGTAAGCCCTTGTTTCCTGTGTCAAACTGTATCCGTTTGGATAATTTTCCTGGTTTCGGCTGCTGCACCAAGGGCAATGATGAGAAAATGAAACCACTTTGTCAGGTTCCCTTTCTTGAGTCTGTGGTCTTCTCTGGATTCATAGAGAGTGAGTCCCTGGTAGGTCCCTGTTCCCCGTGATCACCCCTTCTTATGTTGGTGAAATTGTATAAAACTTGTCAGTTATTTTGTATTTGATTTGTCAGTTTTACATCACTTTCTGGGTGGAAATTGAACTTTTATTGTGCAGTGTTGCTCTAAAATCTTGGCCTGCTTGGCAGTCTGCTGTTTTTACTGGCTTCTATCTTTCTTCCATGGCCCCTTTGTTCTTCCTCGTTTTCATTTTGACACTGTAGTACAAATAACTCGCTTGAGTCCAAGATCCTCTCTTTTCTGGTAATTAAAGAATTAATACAAATTTTGGGGGTTTTTTTTGAGACAGAGCCTCAAGCTATCCCCCTGGGTAGAGTGCCATGGCTCACAGCTCACAGCAACCTCCAACTCCTGGGCTCAAGTGAGTCTCCTGCCTCAGCCTCCCAAGTAGCTGGGACCACAGGCATCTGCCACAACACCCGGCTATTTTTTTTTTAGTTGCAGCCATCATTGTTGTTTGGCTGGCCTGGGCTGGATTCGAACCCGCCACCTTAGGTGTATGTGGCTGGCACCTTAGCCACTTGAGTCACAGGTGCCTACAAAGTTTGTTAAAACTGCTTTTCTAACTTTTTGCCTGCTAAAACTGTTACAAATAGCCTTGAGATAAGGTGTCAGCACTCAGCAGAAGACCCAAGGTCAATTACTCATTTGAAACAAAGAAAAAAAAAAGTCCTCTTTACTTTTGAAACAACAGCCACTTGACATTACTGTGGTTGGCACATATTCTGCCGATCCTCAGGTGGTCTCTGAGGGGGGCAGGCTGGGATCCCTCTGAGGGGAGGCATCCCTTGGAAACATCCCAGGGCCCCTGGAGATGTCCCAAAACCCTTGGGACACCATCTGATGATCACCCCTAAATTCACCTATGAGTCTGCCTCCAGAGATAAGCCACTTTAACATCTGTTTTTGGCTAGTGTCTGCAGACATTAATTAACCATTAGTGATATTTTTATTATGCTTATATGTTGTACATTGTTGTGAAAATACATAACTGTCTGTTGAATTCATTTGTTGTAGTTTGTGTAGAGCCCTTAGAAACCTCCAAGGGAAGGCCGAAGAAACAGGAACTTTAGACAGGGACTCCTGGGTTGCTGGCCCATTAGCCTGTCAGAAGCTCTTGGAGACATGTGTCGGTAGGATGACCCAACTAGTGGGGAACTTCAGCCCTACTAATCTGTCAGGGACTCCCAGAAATGTGTGTCAACACCCATCATCCAGAAATACCATTGAAATAGAAGCGGGGGTCCAGTCAACCCCCAGGGGTGTCAGATCACTCACAGGCCTGTTAAAGGTGTATAATGTTCTGGCTCTAATTCTGAAAGTACAAGAGTGTGAGAGTAAGTGTGGACTATTAGACATCGCTCATGTCTGGCCCATGTCTATTTTGTCATTTTGTGTCATTTGTTCAGTGTTTATTGGAGGATTGGTCTTGGCCTGAAACAAACAGGCCTGAAGACATTTGTGAGTAGACTGCAGATCTTTTCCTCCAAGGGACCCTTCAAGACTTTGCTCCTTCTGAAATCGCTTTATTTACTTACTTGCTTTTATGTGTCTTATACCCCTCACCACCTGGTGCATCTTTGGCCTGGCAATCATTGATCTCTTCATCCTTATTATTGGTATTTTCTTGGTAACTCTGCCCCTCTGGACTGGTCCGCTGGAGAGCGTGTGGCCCTGATTTGTTTTTATCTCTTTGTGGTAACCTTGTTCATGCTTCTGTCCACACCCAGAGAATTTTTTCCCAGCTAGTTCTAATTCTTCTGTGTCTCCCTAGCTCTTTGATGCCCCATCATCACTGGACTTTGGGCCCCTCCTTTTTCTGTCACCTGGGGAGGATTCTTCTATCAGAGCTACTAGCCCTTAACATGGGGTCCTCTCTTTTTCCTAGTCTAAAGAGGTTTCTATTGCAGAAAGTGAAAACACTCTTAAACCGTATAAAGATCCCAGTGACTTACTCCTTCTGTTTTCCCACTGATTCTGTCTTAAATAGCAATTCAAGTGAAAAATCAAAGCTGCCTAGACTAAGAAATGAATTGAAATGTGTGTGAGTTCTTGAAAACTAACTAAAATGAATAACAATATACTTCTTAGTAATATTGAAAAAGCAGCAGGTAGCTGCGAAAAACTCCTCTAAAGATAAGAACAAACTACACTGACCTAAATTAACCTTGAAAAAAAAACAGAACTCTGAAACTAACAACACCACCCTGGTTTCTCACATCTGTAGCTATAATTATATAGCTGATATTGAACTGAAGAGGGAAAAAAAGGTGGGGGATGTGAGAGAATTTAGAAAAGAGTTCTCTAGAACTCAGCATTTTTTGCCTTGAAACACATGAGTTCTTGACAACAACTAAAAGTTCCTTCCTCTATATTGTTGGTATAAGTGTCTGTCTGTTTTAATTCATTGTTTTCCTGCAATACTCTGGTTCCCTGATGGGAGTGCTCCACAACACCCTGACTAATACCATTCCTTAAGTGCCCTCCCATGCTGATTACTCAGAGATGAGGGCTTCAGCAGAGTAATGGTGAGGTCCCATGGTGGTCCTCTGTGATAGCAGCTCACCAATAGAAGAACCAACATGCAGAAAAAGAGCAGGCTCTGACAGTAAACTCCACCTCTGAAGTAAAAGGTAAAAGTTCCAGGTGTTGTTGTAGTTTTTATTGCTGGAATTTCTTAGGTGAATCCTTGGTCTCAGAAATTTGAGAATTGAGCCTGCGGGCCACAGATCAGTAATAAAATGAGATTTTGTTAAACTAAAGGACATGCAGAGGGAGTGGAAAATGCCCGAGCCATTGGCAGAGTGGCCATGTCTTGGAAAGTGTTGCAGTTTGGGAATTCCAGTGAGCTCTGAATGGCCCTTGAAATTCTGGGAGAGTGTAAATCTCAGGCTTTGTGGGGCTGTGTCCATATCAGCAACAGGTCCCCAAGGTGAACAGCCTCTGGAAGTGGAGAAGAGGGCCAGGTCAGAGGTTTCCTGCATGTGTTCTTTGTCTAAGGGTAAATAATTGGCCCTGAGAGATATTTTAGCCAAGACTTAGTGGATGAAAAAATATCTTTACAAGTTGAATGGGTGTTCTAGCAAATGAATAAATACAACCTCTCACCTTAGACAAGGTTATTAGATCTTTTTTTTTTTTTTTTTTGAGACAGAGCCTCAAGCTGTCCCCATGGGTAGAGTGCCATGGCATCACAGCTCACAGCAACCTCCAACTCCTGGGCTCAAGCCATTTTCCTGCCTCCGCCTCCCAAGTAGCTGGGACTACAGGTGCCCGCCACAACGCCTGACTATTTTTTTTTTTTTTTTTGGTTGCAGCCGTCATTGTTGTTTGGCAGGCCCGGGCTGGATTCGAACTCACCACCTTAGGTGTATGTGGCTGGTGCCTTAGCCACTTGAGCCACAGGCGCCGAGCCAGGTTATTAGATCTTTACAGCAGTTTTTATCTGGGGAGAGGATGTATGTGCTCCTTAGTCAGGGTAAAGCCATCCAAAATGTCTAAGACTGCTTTATTCATAACCTTAATAGGGCTCAAAGGGGATAGCCTGCAACGTGTTTTTGCCTAGAGATAGAAACCTGATTTCTGAGCTTGCCTAAACCTGAAAAATAAGGATTCCCTGTCTAGCCCTGAGTGGGAAAATCCTGTATCAATGTTATATTTCATAAAATATCTCTCATTTGTAAAATGTAATAACTTGGTTATTTAAATTGTTGGAAAAACCGAGTCTTTGTCAAAGAGAAGGATTCTTGCCTTTTAAACCTTCCAATTTTCAGTTTGGCAAGTAAATGGTTAACTGTGATCCTATTTTATAAAAAGTGAGTTTTTGGAAACAAGGGAAATTAGACAGAAAGAAAAATAGCATTGTGTAAAGAAAGAATCTTGTGTGATAAATTTGTCCTGAAACAGAATGGCTGTTTAGGAAAGTAAAAGGCAGGGCAAAAGTTAAAGAAGATTTAAAATGTTTGTAGATTGTCTGTGCAGGTTGAATGAAGCTCATAAGAGAGATTTTGTAAAGGAATTTACATGTGATCCAGTTGACTATGTATTTCCTTTAAAATGTTTTAGCTTGTAATCTTGTTTGAACAAATGTTTTAAGTCTTTGATATTTGACAAACCTTCCAAAATCAAAATTCTAAATTTGGGGCATGGTGCTTGTAGCACAGTGGTTATGGCACAGGCCACATGCACTGAGGCCGACAGGTTCTAAACCTGAGGAAACCAAATTAGACTTAGTTACTTTACTCAAAATATATAGGAAACATTCTCAAATATGAAATGGTAATTAATTTTGTGTGAATTATAATTATATGTATATTCCAATATTATAAGACATTGGTCTGTCCTACCACATAAGACATTGGTTTGTCCTAATATATATCGTTGGTAATAATTACAATCCATCTCAAAAAAGGAAAGAAAGTGTTTTTTATAACTGAGTCCAAAGTTTGTCCTAAAAATAAATAAATATACATATATATATAGGCCTATGAAAAGAGGCCTATGAATTCTCTCAATTCAAATTCCTGATGTCTTTGGAAATTAAGTACCTTCAGACTAAAAACAGATTTTTAGAACTTTCATTGAAAAGATAACATGTCTAGAATATTGCTAACCTAGCTTCAAACAAAACAGAAATCAGTTACATGAAACTGAGCTAGTTTGTTATAACTTTTTGTTTGAAATATTGTTAATTCTGTCCATGTTCTATTTTCTAGAAGTCAAGAAAACCATTTTCTGTCTTTTGAGCTATTTGTAGCTTTCCAAGCAATGTATGTACTTATAAACAAAATTTGAAACATGTATTTTTTTCTCTCTCTCCTTGATTTCTCCAGAGTTTGAAAGCCATTAATTTCTGACAGTACAGTTCTTTGCATAAGTTCAATAAGAATCTGTTTTGTTCTATAAGACATGATGAAGACACTGGTTATTTTACCAAGGCTTTGGCTGGAATAACATTTCCAGAGGTGTCCAGACTGTGTTAAGGAATTAAGGTTAACTTTCTAAGGCCAGTGAAAAGCCTTGGGGAAAAAACTGGTCAGATACCCATCAGTAACGTTTCCTGATGTGTGGTAAGTAGCAAAGGTTGCTTTCTGACAGGTCTGGGAATCGAAATGTGCTTGGGAACGTCAAGAGAAGTGGAATTTACCCAATGCATATAAGTATCTAATGGCACAGATGAAACCTGGGCTTGTGAAAGGCTTTCGAGTTTTTAACCTGAGATTCCTTATAAAAGATTCCAGCAAAGCCAATTTTAAAGGAAAGTCTAAATGGCTAACAATTAATTATTCTTTTTTTTTTTTTTTT
>NW_003852441.1:11196037-11215359 GCF_000181295.1 Otolemur garnettii | reverse complement strand
AAAAAAAAAAAAAGAAAGTACATAGGGAGGAGAGGCTTGACGTACCCCCACCCAAGGCTAACCGCAATGATTCAGCTTCTGTACCTTTGCCTGCTTGCTGTGATGCAGAAATAGGGTAGAAAGACCCATTTGATCTGTCATTCGGGGTCGCTTGCTTCCTATGGCAATGACCCCTGCGCAGGTACAATTAATTTCTATTAATTTGCATAAAAAGTCTGGTGCGAGTATCTTTCTCAGCTGTGTGAATCACAAGAAAGAGGCCTTCTGCAATCTGTGGACCCTGAGACGTCAGTAGAGCGGCTCAGTCTAAGTATTAAGGCCTGAAAACTGGGGAAGCTGATGGTGTAATTCTTAGTCCAAGACCAAAGACCTGAGAATCCAGGGGCACTGATGATGTAGGTCCTAAAGTCCCAAAGCTACAGGGCCTGCAGTTCTGATATCTAAGGGTCAGAGAAGCTCCAGGGAAAAAGAGAGAAAAAAATCCTTGTCTCTTTTTTTGTTCCTTCAGCGCCCAAAGCCAATTGGATGGTGTCCAGCACATTGAAGGCAGATCTTCCCCACTCAGTCCTCTGACTTACATGCCAATCTCCTTTGTAAACATCACAAAATAATGCTGTACCAGTTCTCTAGGTGATCCTTAATCCAATCAAGTTGACAACTAAGATTAACCATCACAAAGATAAGTTGTTACACAATATAGGTGGAAGCAAGTGACACAATAAGCATATGATCCCTTTTATCATTAAAAAAAACGTCTGGAAGAAAGGATACATACCCAACCTGATCTCAAAGTGATTGTACATCAAAGCCATGGTGAGAAGTGAAAGAGTTGAGACTTTAGAGAGGGGGGGAGAGAGAGAGCCCCCAACAGAAGATCTATTTGATTGCCTGATATACTCACCAGAAACAGCCTTGTCAAGAAAAATTGTCCAAACTTAATAAAATTAAAAGAACAACTGCCTGTCCTTTTAAGAATATTTAATTTTCTAGAAGAATGTGCCATTGCTTGACTTTGCTATTTATTATCAATAAAGGCCTCTGTGAAATCTGTATCTGTGAAGTTCATGTAACTTGGGTTCAGTAGTGATGCAAATTATTTCTGTTCACTAAAAAAGATAACCCCAAAGATTATAGTTTATGATCTTTGTAAAGATAATCCCTGTAGCACATTGACTAGTTTCATATCTAACCTGGCAATCATATCCTAACATTTCTTTATTAAATTTCCTTTATAAAGACTCAGGTTCTCAGTTATTCTTAGAATCAACATCACTATCTAGCTGAAGTGAATAAAATCTTTGACTTTTAGGCCAGGCACCATGGCTCATGCCTGTAATCCTAGCACTCTGGGAAGCTGAAGTGGGTGGATTGCTTAAGCTCAAGAGTTTGAGACCAGTCTGAGCAAGAGCAAGACCCCATCTCTAAAAATAGCCAGGTATTGTGGCAGTTGCCTATAGTCCCAGATACTCAGGAAGCTGAGGCAAGAGGATCTTGAGCCCAAGAGTTTGAGGTTGCTGTGAACTATGACGCAATGGCACTCTACCAAGGGTGACAGAGTGAGACTCTGTTTCCAAAAAAAAAAAAAAAAAAAAAAACTTTGACTTTTATTTATTCTAATTGATGTGAGTCAAGTTTCAAAAATTTCTGAAAAGTATACTTTGACAGGCTGGGGGGAGGGATTCATATGCCAATCCCCTAGTGCCTAGAGCCCCAATTCCTTCTTTCCTCAGTGTAGGGTCCTCTTCCAGCCTCCTCCCTATCTTTGTGCACAACCTCTGCACCATCCCCCAAATCCATGTGGATTTCCCAGATGCCTTTGCTCACTATCCCTGGAGGATGGGAAACAAGATTCTCCCATCTCCATTCCCACCCCCACCGACCTGAGAAAATTCTGAGGCCTGGGACAGGCTGGGGCATGCTGGCAGTGGGAGGATACGGGGTGACTCCGTGTCCACTACTCGAAGTGATATACAAGACAAACCCTCCCGGGCAGGGAGTGAACAGGGTGGAGATGCAAAGGAGGAGGCCTCTGGTGCTCTTCGTGGGGAGCCAATCGGAGCCATCTGGAGGAGGGGACAGGGAGTTTCCCCAGAGCCAAAAGGAGACCCAGAGTCCTAAGGTCCAGAGAAGTGGAGGAAAGCACCTACCTATCGGAAAGGTCACAGAGAAAAGGAGCTGAAGTTCGGCTGAAAGGTGGAGACAGGGCTGTGGATCAGGTAGAAACCTCTCCCGGTCGCCCCAGAGCTCTGGAGCGCCCTGGAGGGAGGGACGCTGTGCGGGAGGCCTCTGGGTTGGCGGTACCTCTCCTCTCCTCCGCACAGCTGAGCTGTGCCCCGAGTCGGTACGCCCTGCCTTGGCACTGCCAGAGCCCCCTCAACCGCAAGTCATGGGCGAGTACCAGGTGCGCGTGGCCACTAGCTCCTTTCTGGGCTCGGGGACCTGGGACAACGTGTCAGTGAGCCTCGTGGGACTCGCAGGCGAGAGCCCGGTCCTTCGCCTGGACAACTTCGGGAAGGACTTCAGCCTGGGCTCGGTCAGTGCTCACACCGCCCGGCCTGACCCCTGTCACTTGCTACCCTCCTCCGCCCACACGAGCCTTCTCCCTTTGCTTACTGCTCCCAGGAGGAGGACTTCGAGGTGAAGCTCCCCCAGGACGTAGGCCGGGTGCTGCTGCTGCGCGTGCACAAAGCGCACCCGACGCTGCTCCCCCGTCTCGAACCACTGGCCCCAGACGCCTGGTTCTGCCGCTGGTTCCAGCTGTCGCCTCCGGGGGGTGCCCCGCTCCTCCGCTTCCCCTGCTACCAGTGGCTGGAGGGGGAGAGGAACCTGGTGCTGCGGGAGGGGGCAGGTGAGGGGTAGGGGGCCCCCGGGGCTGCAGGCTGGGCATTAAGGGGTCGAGGGAGTCTGGTGTGGTCGTGTGTCAGGGGAGGGAACTGGGGAGCTGGTGTGGACGTAGTGGGGACGGGGAAGGCGGGTGGAGGACCGGGTAGAGCCGCTGGGGGTGGCACTAGGACAAGGGAAGGTGGAGGTGAATGATTGGGGAATCATACTTAAAGGGGGTGTTGGTGGAGGACCCTTGGGGGGAGGATTGGTTCTGGCTGTGGATGAAGTGGGGATGTTGGGGAGGACAGTGTGTGGAGGAGGGAGGGACTTGTGGGAAAAGAATGGGACTGAGAAGCAGAGGGGTGGAGGACAAGCTATAGCAGCCCAATGTGAGGGCCGGTGGATATGGCTATGGCCCTTCTTTTCTCTTCCTACCAAGGAGGGACTTCTTGGCGCCTCAGGGGGCAACCCCAGGTTCTGAGGCAGAGTCTGCCTTGGATGCAGGGGCTTCTCCACCCCTGCGGGAAGAGGTAAAACAGCTCCAGAGGCCAGTGTTCCACTTTGTAGATGCCCTCCCAGGACTGAAGAGGAGGAGGATGTGGTGCTAATGGGTGGGGACAGGTCCCCCCTCATTCCTTTCCTCCTCCAGCTAAAATCATCTGGCAGGACAGCCATCCTCTACTTCATGCCCAGCGCCAGGCAGAGATTAAGCAGAGGCAGCAAGAATATCGGTGAGCAGCTCAGGGGACTTGGGGCTTTGAGCCCTGGAGTCCCCCACCTCTGGTATGTATGTACCTGCACAGTCTTCTGGAGGCAAAGAGGGTCCCTCACTCCTTCACCTCCTTCGAGCGGAAGTCAGTTGAGCCTCAGATCTGACCGGGAACACTACACCTGAGTCCTGGCATATCTCCACTTGTGAGCTTCCTGTCTGTACAGTCTGGCTGAGGGGCTCACCCCGTTATCCTTTCCAGTCCCCAAAGAGTGGGGTTCAGCCTTCAGTGACTCACTCTCGTCTCCATCTCTGCCCTTGCCCAGGTGGAGTGAGTTTTTCCCAGGGTTACCCCACTGCCTAGATGCTGAAAATCTCAAGGAACTTGATCCCACCTTGCGCTACTCCATCACCAAGGAAATCAACCAGAAATTTCACCATGCCTCCCTGTGAGCCTGGCCCCCACCGACCTCTCCCTGGCAGTGCCAGGGTCCCTCACTGACCCCTCTCTGTCAGTGCAGGGTTCCCTCCCCAGCCCATGCCCTTCTGTCTTTGTTTCTGCAGGAACGTTGTCCTGAAGCTGAAGGGACTGCTGGACAGTCAGCGGCCCTGGAAAAGCCTGGGAGAGATCCAACATACTTTCATCTTCCCCAAATCTCAAGTGTCAGGTCTGCAATGTGGGGAAAACTGTAGCAGGGCCAGAGGGTCGTCAGTGGTCACCTTGTGATGCTCAGAACCAGAAAACCAAGTTGGAAATGCTCTGGAAATCACAGGGCTGCACTGCTGCCAGTTTCCTCTCATCCTTTACCCTCATTTCTGCCCCCAGTAGGGATGACCTCTGTGTAGGAAGGTGGTGGGGCTGAGGGACCCTAGGAGAATGCCTTAGCCCCAGAATGTCCTCCCTCCTGGCAGGTTAAGGCCCATTGTTTGCCCAGTTTTCCTTACTTCTATGGGCTTTCAGAAAATAAAGGACAAGAACCCCACTTTTTTGTCAAGGCAAACCATGGTCCCAAACACTTCCCCACACCAGTGTTCCTGTGACCTCTGTCCTATAGCAAGCCATGCTCCTAAAGCTGTGCCTACATCAGGGCCTTGGGTCTGTGGGTTGGTCATCTCTCTCCTCAACTTTATACCCACTTCTTCAAACTGTCCCCAATGCTGAACATTCCTGTCCCATGAATATCCTCAGCAAACTAGGAAAAACCATCTGAAACAGAATGACTTTTCCTTTCAGAATTGTGCCTCCTTGGTTGGAGCCTAGGCACATGGAATTAAAAACCAAAGCAAGCTGCAAGATTCAGGAATGCCCTCTCTCTGACATCCTTGGCCCCTGGCTGCACTGTGGGTTCAAACTATACATGCTGAACTCTTGGTTCAAAAACTGGAGCACCAGAGCCATGCCCTAAAGTGATGCCAACTCTTTTTGAGTGATTCCTCTAGCTTAACAAATTATCCAGACTGTCTTTTGACAAGATAGCAGGGGAATGGGACATGGGACCAGTGAGTTTGAGAGGGACTGAATATGGCCAAAAGCCGGGAAGGGCAGGCTGTGCCGTGCCCAACATTCTTCAATCTTCTGATCTCACATTCTGTTCTTATACTAGGTGTGTCTGTGTGCACCACAGGGAACCATAGGATTCCCCCCAAATGGGTGGTTTGGGTGATTCCTCAGGCAGAACCCAGACCTCCAATCCTTGTTTTCTGAAAAAACATTCAGAGAATAAAGTCATCCATCCAGTAGGGAGGAGGGGAACCCCAGCCTACCCCAGCAGCATCAGGAAGTGACCATAGCTGGGAAGCTGAAATTGAGTCTGAGAGTGGTGGCAGTCCTGGAGACAGGGCACAGTGGTGACCTTCCCTATGTCCACCCCCCTGCAGAGTACGTGTTTGAACATTGGCATGAGGATGCCTTTTTCGCCTCCCAGTTCCTGAATGGCCTCAACCCCGTCCTCATCCGCCGCTGTTGCTGCCTCCCAAAGAATTTCCCAGTCACTGATGCCATGGTGGCTCCAGTGCTGGGCCCTGGAACCAGTCTGCAGGCTGAGCTGGAGGTGAGGGGTAAAAGGGTCCATCCCCCCTTCCCAGCCCACATGCCCAGGCTCCCACTCTGCTAGCCTGAGGGCCCTATCTTTTCCACCTAGCCCCCATTGCCCTTCATCCCCTCTCATTCCATTGAGCTTCTCATCCCCAGCTTGCTCAGGCATCTCTTTGGCTCAGAGATTCCTACTCATCCCTGGAGAAAGGGCCATTGCTCTGAGAAGGCTGAGGAGCAGGGCTGAGTAGGGGCTGTACTCTCCTGGTACTTTGCTAGGCTTGGGGCATTGGCAGGGTCCCTTTGCTCAGAAACCATGGTGATGAGTTGTTGTCATGGTTACTGAGGATGCCCTACAGCTGGTCTGCTCAGTGGTCCCCAAAGCTACCACTCTCCCCTCTCTGGGATACTGGGATAAGACATGCCCCAACCTTAGAAAAGTGCCTTCTGCATTGTAGAGCACTGACCACCAGCAGGGCTTACCTCTCTCACTGCCTGTCACTGGCACTTGGGTCTGGCCACAGCAGAGGCATCTTCATTACCTGAGTGAGGACAGAGTGTGAGAGAAGTCTCTTTGGAAGTAGGAGGTAGCTCTGAGCTGAAATGCCCTACTGGTTCCAGAAATTGAGGTTCCTTTAAGTGAAATATTAGCACTTTCAGGTTCAGAGTAAGTCCTCCCTCCTCCAAACTTCCCAGAACTTTGAAATGTGGTCTGCTCCCTCAGCCCTCCTCCTCCTCTCCTCTCCTCTCCTAGAGGGGGTCTGTGTACCTGGTGGACCACGCCATCCTCTCAGGCCTCCGGCCCAGTGTCATTAATGGGAGGCCTCAGTTCGTGGCTGCACCCTTGACTCTGCTGCACCAGCGCCCAGGTGGTGGGCCCTTGTTACCCCTGGCTATCCAGGTGATAAAGGAAGGGCCCTGGAGGATTTGGGGGGAGGGATGACTGAGAGATCACCTCCTCCCAGTGCTGCTATGCCTAGGGCCAGAAATCACATCTCTAATCCTACCCAGCCCCTTCTGAGTTTGTTGTTTTCCTAGTTTTGCAGCTCTGTCCTATTTGATTTCCACCTTGACAGAAAGGTCATAATATTCAGTATCTGAGAACAATTTCCATCTTGACATTGGTGACAAAACTGACTCTGCTGAATCACGAACCTTTGACAGTTTGATCATGTTTCTAACAGTTAAAAACTTAATCTCTCCTGAGAGGTGTCTCCACACCCTTCCTCTCCATCCTCCCAATCTGCACTGCACACTAGGGATCTGGATGACTTAGCTGGTACCAGGGCGTCTGCCACCTGTGCTGACAGCACTTCAGCTCTCAGAGAGATTATTATTGTCAACTTCGCTTTACTGTTGAAGAATCTAAGTCACAGAGAGGTTTTTTAATTTCCTCAAGGTCACACAACCAGTAAAGGAAGTTGACTGTGTGATTTGACCCTGTGGATGTGGTAATGGGCTATACTTCCCTGGTTTCTGCCTAATGTCTGCCCTCCTATATGTCCCCCACTCCAGCTCAGTCAGACACCTGGCCCAGACAACCCCATCTTCCTGCCCAGTGACCAGGCTGAGGACTGGCTCCTGGCTAAGACCTGGGTGCGACATTCAGAGTTCCTGGTACACGAGATGGTCACTCATCTGCTTGCAACCCACTTCATGGCAGAGACGTTTGCTTTGTCCATGCTGCGGCAGCTACCCTTGTGCCACCCTATTTTCTTTTTTTTTTTTTTTTTGAGACAGAGCCTCAAGCTGTCCCCCTGGGTAGAGTGCCGTGGCATAGCTCACAGCAACCTCCAACTCCTGGGCTCAAGCGAGTCTCCTGCCTCCGCCTCCCAAGTAGCTGGGACCACAGGTGCCCGCCACTACACCCGGCTATTTTTTGGTTGCAGCCGTCATTGTTGTTTGGCGGGTCCGGGCTGGGGATTCGAACCCGCCACCTTAGGTGTACGTGGCTGGCGCCTTAGCCAGTTGAGCTACAGGCGCTGAGCCTCCACCCCATTTTCAAGGTAGGGAAGATCCCTCCTCCCAGTGCCCAGAGCTGGGACCACCTTGTCTAACCTCTGCCTCTGCTCTCCCCAGCTGCTCATCCCTCATTTCCGCTATACCTTCCACATCAACATCCGGGCCCGCACTGGGCTCTTTGCACCAGGAAAGCTCATCGACAAGGTCAGGGCCCTGGGAGGCCTGGGATCCTGGTGGTTGGCAGAGGGGGCCAGAAGGGGATTGAGGTTTGGCCCCGAGGTCCTTACTCCTGTGCTCCTGGCAGCAGCACTCTCTTTATTCATTACAGTCAGTATCGTTAGGACACGAGGGCTGCCTGGAACTGATCGCCAAAGGGCTGGCAACTGTCACCTACCGCTCTCTCTGCCTGCCCCACCAGCTGGCTGACAGAGAGGTCCAGGACCTTACCCATTACTACTACCGAGATGATTCACTCCAGATCTGGGCAGCTATAGAGAGGTAACACTGCCCTGGGCCTGAGGACTCTGAACCTCTCCATTAGTTTGTTTATCACCTTCCCTCTATCTGTCCAGCCACGTTGGCCTTGCTGCTTTCTCTTTTTCCTTCCAATCTGTGCAGCCCTGGGCAAGTCATTTAATCTCTCTGTGCCTATTTCTTCATCCGACAATAGGGCTAATAAAAGCAGCTATCTTATAGATTATTAGTATTAAGTGAAGAACAAACCTCAGCAAAGAGAAAGTGCTCTCTGAGGATTAGCTATTAATATTATTATTCACCCTCTAGTATTTTTATTATTCATACATAGACTAAGTCACCATGTTTCCAGATTTTTCCTTCTAAATCTTTCTCACAGGAGGCCTCCTGGAGCTATACCTCTGGCCTCCACCTAGCTGGCCAGATCCTCTTAAAATCTGGCCTCCTGCAGGTTCCCACCTCCTGCCACTAACCAGCATAATGACCTTCCCTCGGGCACTGTGATATATGACAGTGCCAATGCTGTGAGCCTCACATGGCTTCTGATTTCTTGCCACATGCAGTACCACATTTCCTGTGACATCTCAGCCCTTCTCAATCCGCCCCCATTCCTCCTCCTCAGCATGCACTAGCCAAGGGAGGCCAGGCAATTTCTCCCTCACTATCTATTTGATGCCACTGCTGTAAGCTCAGCTCATGTCCCAACCTCCCCCTTGAAGTCCTCAAGGATCCTCTGAGTGAACACCCATAGCAAGAGCTGCCTGTGCCCAAACCTTCTCAGCAGTATTCCACACACCCTTCCTGAGCCTTACTGTGGCTGAGGATGGTTGGTCCTTTGGGAGCCAATGGAGAAAATGCATCTGATCAAATAGTGGGACCACATGTTGAATCCTGCCCCATGGCTTGATATAACTCAAAAGACTGGAATTCAAATGCCAGCAGAACCAGCAAGCAGGAAAAAGCTAGCGAAGAGCCATGAACAGGGACTGTGGGCAGTAGAGAACTCATTTGTCTGATGGGGACAATGGACCCAGCTATCACTGTGGTCAGATCTTAAGATTCTCTCAAGAGAAACTAGACATCTTGAAATATTTAAATGTTGATAAGTGATTCAACTTGAAAATAAACAAAAATCCTTGCCAACTAAAACATTTCTTCAGACCAACTTATGCCTTCAGGTCTTTGGTTTGCACAGCCCGATGAAGACAGCCTCCAGGTTTGAAACTCAGCTCTGCAGTTTGTGCTCTGTGTGTCAGGCCACCTCCCTTCCTAGGCCTAGTCCCTCCTTTGTGGGCCTCTGGTTTCAGCAGCCTCTTCTACCCCCCACCCTGGGTCAGCATTGCTCCCCCAACTATTAGTCACCATGCCTTCCTGGATCCCCAGCTTTGTGACTAATATTGTTGACATCTACTATCCGGACAATGAGGCAGTGAGCAAGGACTCAGAGCTCCAGGCCTGGGTCAGGGAAATCTTCCAAGAGGGTTTTCTAAGCCGCATGAGCTCAGGTGAGGTGTCCATCCCTGTCTCCTGCCTGCCTTCTTCAGAGCCCCCTTCCTCAGGGCAGCAGCATCTCCTTGGATCTCAGCTCTGTTTTCTCCACCCTACTCCCATCTAGGGGTCCCCTCTACCCTGGACAGCTGTGCTGGCCTCATCCAGTATCTCACCATGATAATCTTCACTTGCTCAGCCCAACATGCTGCCATTAACAGTGGCCAGGTAAGCCAGTGACAGGCCAGGGGGACAAGCTGGGTCACAGAAGGATTGGAACTTGCAGTGGCACTGGCAACTCTATGCTTACTAAGTTGTGGGGGTCAGTTTGAATTCAGTGCCTGGATGCCCAATATTCCCACCACCATGAGGCTCCCCCCGCCCACCACCAAGGGCCAGACAGACCTGGTGGCCTCACTCCCTGAAGTCAGTGCTACCTGCCATGCCCTCGTACTCTTCTGGAGCCTCAGGAACGAAACCAAAGACACTGTAAGCAAGGCCTAGGGTGGAAGTGGGTGGGGCTTCAGGTTCCAGGGTAGGGTGACAATGAGTTACTCGGATGGGGCAACTGGGCGTGGTGGTGGGCGTGGCTTGGGTGCTACGGATTCCTATAGGTGGAGCTCGGAGTGGTCTAGGTGGCAAGTGAGCATGCCTTGGGGAGGTCTAGGTTTCTCCAATCGCCAATCTTTTGCCTAGGTGGGTGGCTTTTGTTTCAAGTTGGATGGATCTGGGTCCGGTAGGTGACCAGGGCTTGGGTTGACTAAATAAAATGGACCGAAATAGCTGAGGGCGGAAATATGGGGTAAGGCTGAGGTCCCAGCCTTTTTTGCACCATCCCCAGCAGTGTCTGGGCAACTACCCAGACGAGCACTTCACCGAGGAGGCCCCACAGCGAAGCATCGCCGCCTTCCAGAGCCGCCTGGCCGAGATCTCCAGAGGCATCCGGGAGCGGAACCGGAGCCTGGCACTGCCCTACACCTACCTGGACCCCGCGGTCGTGGAAAACAGCATCACCATGTGAGCATCACCATGTGAGGGGCCAGAGCTCCTCGCCGGCACCCACGACCCCAATAAAAGACCCAGGGAAAGTGTTTGAATTGTTTTTGTTTTTGTTTTTTGAAAACAGAGAGAGGTGGGGGGTGAGAAGCAAGGAAGGACCGGCCGCCCTAGATAGAAATGCTGTTCTCGATCAGCACGGGGTCTAGATAGTAGTAGGGGATGGGGAGGCATTTGTTGCGTTGGCGAATGTTGAGTGAGATCTGAGCCAGGCGTTGGCGGAAGGCCTCCATGCTCCGCCGCGGGGCCTCCTCCACGAAGTGGATGTCTGGGAAGTGGCCCAGGGGCCGCTGAGGGCACAGAACCGTGTGGCTGAGAGGAGCCAGGCCCACACCCTCTCCCGGCTGCTGGAGGCCCTGGCCTCTCAGCCCTTTCCGGTCCACAGCCTCTCATTCCCTGCTCCCTGCCCTTGGCACCTACCAACTACCCTTTCCTCTCTCCCCTGCCTGGTTCCAGCCCCCTATCTAGCTCAGGGTTCCCCACCTCCATCCTGCACCTTGTCATCAGGTTCCCGACCAAGTGTCCAGAGCACTAGCAGTACGATACAGGTGGTTTTCACGTCTGGCAATGTGTCCATGAAGGTCTCCTGGGTGGTCAGTCCCTTAGCCTGCATTGGTGGGTTCCTCATGGATGATGGGAAGTTGGGCATCCAGGAGGTGTACTCCAGCTAGAGAGGGGGTAGAGGAGGGGTTCTGAGTCAGAGAGCACCCCGGGAGTTCCATTCTGCCAGACCCTGACACCTGCTCTCCCAGCCAGCATGGACTTGGACTGCTAACCCTGTGGGCTGAGGTTGGGCTGGGTTGGTTAGGTTGGTGCTGGGTTTGGGACTGAAGGTGGGTTAGAGTCTGAGTTGGGGCTATACGTGAGAGGCTGGGCCCAAGATTTCAGTTGAGACTGATGTTGGAGCTAGGACTCAAGTTGAGACAAGTTAAGGTTGGTCTAAGGATTATGGCTGAGGCTGGTTTTGAGGTCTGGACCTGGGGCTGTGGAGGCTAGAGCTGGGGCTGGGGCTAGTGAGCACACATACCTGGCCTGAGTTGACAGCTGCATGCTTGGCAGAGCAGGTGTAGATGACTATGGTGACATATCGGATCAGCTCAGGCACTGTTCGTAAGCATGTGGGGAAACCTGTGGAGCAGAGGGAAAGCCCAGAACACTGTGTCTGTCTTGCCCTGGTCCTGGCTTCCCAGGAGAGGGTGCCACTGAGCCTAGTTCTCCCTTGTCTTGCAAACAGTCAAGCTGCAGCATCCCCTCATCCTGCCTCCTTGGCCTTTCTGTGGCCACAAGCCCATGTTCCCCAATCTAGACCACAAGGCATGGGACAGAAAGTCTTGGCATGCCCTGGCCAGAGTCTTCCAGGGATGCCCCTGGTTCTTGCCTGAGATGGCCCCTCAGATCTCTGTTCTTGCTCCCCTGAGGGGGGAGGGGCCCAGAGTAGAGGGTGACAGGAGGCTTCCCTCTGTTTGGAAGAGTCCTGGCTTTCCTGCCCTAACTCAACACAGTGTCTCATCCGCTCCCTCCTGTCACCTCCCTGGAGACTGCACTCACTACAGATGAATTTCTCAGCAGCCTGGCTGTCTCACACCCCTTCCCAACCAAGCTGCTGGCTTCTCTTTCCTGTTCTCCCATATGAATATCAGCCCTGTTGCATGATGACCCTAGGGTCCAAAAGCTCCACACATTCAAACCAGACCCATCATTGTGGCTGGGTGCAGTGGCTCACACCTATAATCCTAGCAGGTGATGGAGGGATGAGGTGGATGGATTGCTTGAGCTCAAGAGTTTGAGATCAGCCTGAGCAAGAGCAAGACCTCATCTCTACTAAAAATAGAAGAACTAGCTGAGTGTTGTGGCAGGCACTGGTAGTCCCAGCTACTCAGGAGGCTGAGGCAAGAGGATCTCTTGAGCCCAAGAGTTTGAGGTTGCTGTGAGCTATGACGCTACCATAGCACTCTACCCAGGATGACAGAGTAAGGCTCTGTCTCCAAAGAAAGGAAAGAAAAAAAGAAAACAAATTCATTATCCTCCAGCCCCCAGCTCAAGGGACAACATACATCATCCACCCAGTTACAAAAGTTCTAAACCTGAGCTCAGCACCTATAGCTCAGTGAGTAGGGCACCAGCCACATACACTGGGACTGGCAAGTTCAAGCCCAGCCTGGACCCGCTAAACAACAATGACAACTGCAACCAAAAAATAGCCAGTTGTTGTGGCAGGTGCCTGTAGTCCCAGCTACTCGGGAGGTTGAGGCAGGAGAATCGCATAAGCCCAAGAGTTTGAGGTGCTGTGAGTTGTGACAGCATGGCGCTCTACCAAGGGCGACATAGTAAGACTTTGTCTCAAAAAAAAAAGTTCTAATACTGGAGTCATCCTTGTCTCCTCCCTTCTCCTACCCTACCCTCACCACGAAAGCCAAACCAATTGCCCAGTCCTGTCATTTCTAGCTCTGGAATTGTCTTTGTCCCACAGCCCTCACCCTAGTCAGGTCCCTGTCACCTCCCTCCTGGACAACACAACAGGGTGCCAGACTGTCTCTGGACTGTCAGTGCAGCCTGATAATCTAACATAGTTAGTCTCCTTGCAAACCCTCGATGATGCCCTCTGGTGCTTAGGGTAATTCCAAGTTTTTTAACCAGGCTGCACCACCTGGCCCCTACTGAGGCCTCAGCGTTAGTAGAATGGGAGCCTGCTCACCTCCCACCCCTAAGCTCCAGTTGCAGGATACTTGATTCCAGTAAGCAGATCCCAGAACTCATTATACTCTCTCTGGCTTCTGGGCTTTCCATATACTGCTCCCATTAGAACTCTTCAACCCCACCGTCTGTTATCTCATGGGTGACCTCCCCATCCTGCAGCTCTTAGGTAGACATCTTAAGTAGACATTAGCCAAGAAATTAGATCATAGCTTGCTACTCCCCACCCCCACCTTCTATCCACCAACCTTCCCCAAGCTGAGTTAGGTTCTGCCCCTGGGCTCCTAGAGCCTCCTCCCCAGGCCTCCTCTCAAACTGTACCAGTCCTGCTACAGCAGAATGGCCCATTTGCTTAAGGGATGCCTTCTACCTCACAATGTGAACTCTTTAAGGGTGGGCGCCTTCACCTGTCTCCTTCCCTTTTGCCTCCTTAATAACCAGCACAGTATCACATTGTGGATGCTCATTAAATATTTGTTGAGTGTGTGCCCAAGTGCCATGATCTTAGGATGCTCCCAGCCCTCCCCTGGAGCCTGTCAGCTCCTCCCAGCTCCCCAGCCTGCAGCACACTTTGCCCTTTCATGTCAGAGCTCATGCCCCACTTTTTAGCCCACAAAGATTTGTTTCTGGGGTAGGGGACTGGGACCAAACTAGGTCTATGCAGAGATGACTCACAGCCCCTGAGCTCAGATAGAGACCAATGGCCAGCCATGTTTTCATCTCCAACCGCTCCACTGCTCTAGGGGCCAGTGAAGAGCCCCATCAAAATTCTAGGGCAGTGATGTGGCCTCCTTCAGCCCACATTGAAATGTATTCTTATCCAGCCCAGGAGAGTCCCAGTGGACCTACCAGGGTGCTGCCCCTTGGCCCCAGGAGTTACCTAGGTGCCCAGGCCCATACCTGAGCTCTCACGCCCCAGGAGGCACTCCTTGAATATCTCCTGCACCCAGGACTGCAATTCCGGGTCACCCTCCACGGCTGCATCATTTGGGTAATAATAGGTGATGATCTCTGTCACATACCTGACCAGGAAACAGGGCCTCAGTTTGAATCCTCCCTTCCCCCTCTTCAGCCACCTCCCCCAGGATGCTCTGGCCTTGACTGGCCCCAAAGCTGCCCCAGGCCTGTAGGCAGGCAAGTCCTGTAGGGCTGAAGGGAGAGGGTGGCTTGACAAGGTCAGAAGATGCTCAGAGAACTCCCTAATAAGCTTCAGGTAGGGTCCACAAGTCACTCAGAGCCCAGAAAGGGTATGGCTGGTGGAGTTGGGTTGGTGGGTGAAGCAAGGAAGGGGCCCATGGGGCCTAGCAAGTAGGTGCACGATGGACATACGGACCACCCTGCCCTTTCCCCAAGACAAAGCCTTGAATGGCACAAGACCCACACTTAGGTGTTTAAAAGCTCCCCATACTCTCCCCATCATCCTAGGGTGTCTACTCTAAGCGGCACCCACTGCTGTCCCAACCTCACCTCTCTAGTGCATCCCACACTGCCAAGCAGTCATCTCGGTAGTAATATCCAGGCAGGTCCTGGACCCCACGTTCCATAAAGTCATTGGGGATGTAGAGGCTTTCATAGGTGAGCTCTGACAAAGCCCGCACCATCACCTCAGCAAAGCCCTCCAGGCCCAGGGACATGCCCTGTTGGGGGAAGCAGACATTGGAGTCAGCCAGGCATCTCTGCAGGTCCTCCTCTGTGAGGATTACACCCACCTGAGGTCCTCTGGAAGTCTAGTGTATGCATCTCTCACCCTAAACCCAGCCTAACCCCAGGACCTCACTGCAGGCCAGCAAACCCAGCCCCTGACTCTGTGCCTTTTGAGACACAGTACCCACGTTAACCAGTCCCCTCTCCTTCGGGATCATGCCTTTTGTGATTCAAAGGCAGCTGGGAAGACCTGCTTTTAGTATAGCTAGAAAGCAAATGTCTCATTGAGGTCGAGAGCAGAAGTCTTACCCTAGCAGAGAGGCCTCCCTCATTGAGGAGGAGGGCCCTCCCGATGCTGTTGATCTGGACAGTGTATCGGGTGTGGGGGATGAGGAGCTGCAAGAGAAGCAACATGAACAAAGGCAGAGGGCTGACATTTGTCCCCTAGGGACCTCAGACCTCACTGCAACATCAGATCCCCTCACTTGGGGAAATCCTCACCCCAAGTCCTCTCTCGTGGGTCTCCAAATGCTCCCAGGGCTAACGGATACCCTCTTACTGCTAGGAACCCCAGGAAGCTTTCTGAGGCCAGGTGAAGGCAGTGATGCCTCATGGAGGTCCCTTCTCCCAAGCCCATACCTTGTAGAGGGGGTGGCACATGGGTAGGTTCCTC
Organism: Otolemur garnettii; assembly: GCF_000181295.1. Taxonomy (NCBI): domain Eukaryota; kingdom Metazoa; phylum Chordata; class Mammalia; order Primates; family Galagidae; genus Otolemur; species Otolemur garnettii. The sequence goes on along the minus strand of NW_003852441.1, from coordinate 11,199,804 downwards.
AGCAGGGCCAGGCAGAAGGCCTCAGCAATGAGGTGGGTCTCCAGCAGATGGGAGATGCCCTCATGGCTATAGAACTCAGCGTAGCGCACCCACGTCTTGGCCAGCAGCCAGTCCCACTCAGAATCACTGGGCAGGAAGATGGGGCAGTCAGGCCCAGGGGTCTGGCTGAGCTGGGGTGGGGAAATAGGGAGGGATAGGTGAGGGCATAGAACATACTCAAAGGTCCACAGGAACCTTTAAGGTCTGCAGGAAGGAGGCAGAAGGGATCCTGAGAAGGTGAAAGCTCAACCCTCTACACTGCAGTTCCCTGGTTCCCTGGGCATACCAAGGTCTTTCCTCTTTCCCCACATTTGCTCTTTCTGTTCCCTCAGCCTGCAGTACCTTCCCCTTACCCTGTCTCTACTTGGCTTTCACTTGTTTTTCAAGAAACAGCTCACAAGCTGGCTCCTCTGAGAGGCCTTCCTTATCTCAGCCTCAGGGCTGCCGCATTCAGGTATGCAGGTTGGGCACTGCACAAGGGTGCCCAGCCCCTCAGTGGGGAGGGAGGACGCTGAAATCCAGTCTACAATATTCCACCAATGAGCCAGGAGCATTAAGGCTTGGCTGATACCCCAAGAGGGATATTTTTTCTAATTTACACATGACTCTTGCGGGGACCTCTGGGAAGAAAACCCCTCAGTTCTTTCCCTAGCAGACCAGACTCTCAAGGCAGCAGCTAAGTGTATTGAATGAACTTGGATTTCTAGCAGAGGTTTGGTCCACAACAGGGGTTGGTTTTATAAGAGAATGGATGAATGAAGTCAAAAAGACAAGCACACTCATAAGGAAACACATGGTTACATACAGATGCGCACACAAGGTCACAGTGTGCACACACATAGAGACACACAAATACAGTTGACCCTCTGTGTCCATGGATTCCACCAATCCTGGACAGAAAGATTTCGGGGGAAAAAAATTGCATCCGTACTAAAGATGTACAGACTTTTTTTCTTGTCAATACTCCCTATATAATACAGTATAACAACTATTTACATTGCACTAGATATTATAAATAAGCTAGAGATCATCTAAAGTATGAGGAGAAGGTGCTAGGCTATATGCAAATGTGCCATTTTATATACGGTACTTGAGCATCCATGGATTTTGAAATTGGAGGGTTCTGGAGCCAATTCCCTATGGACACCGTGGGACAACTGTATACACACAGGCTCACACACAAACCGAAGAACATTCACACAAACGCAGAGGCCCAGCGCTGGCAACAGGCCCACGCAGTATCCTACCCTCCTCCTCCCCCCTGCAGTCCAGGCACCTGGATGGCGATGGGCATCAGATTGCCCTCGGGGCTAAAGTGCAGCAGGCAAAGGGGGGCGCAGTGGTGCTGCTTCCGGCCGTTGAGCTCCACAGTGGCGATGCCCTCCAATATGCGGTAGTCTGCCAGGTAAATATTCCCCTTCTGGAGGGGAGCCGCGATTGGGTGGCAGGTAGGCACCAACGCGAGACACCCACGACCCACGCCTTGGATGCAGACTCCGCTGGCCCCGAGGCGCAGAGCTAGGCAGGGACTGGGAAGTGGGAATGCAAGCTTGGGGGTGGAGGGGAAACCCATGACAGCATTGGAGGTGGGTTGTGACCTGGATGCCTGAGAGGGAGGCAGGAGAAGGGCCCGGGTCTCCTCTAAAGCCAGCCTCACCTCCAGCTCTGCTTGCAGGCACGTTCCCTCGCCCAGGGACGGGGCTACCATGCTGTCTGTGACAGGGAACTTGTCTGGGATCCGCGTGCAGCGGCGGATCAGGCCAGGGTTGATGCCATTGAGGTACTGGTACCCAAAGAAGGTGTCCTCTGCCCAGTGCTCGGCCACGTACTCTAGGGGTGGGGGCGTGGGGTCACAGTGCGACCTAGCCCCCTGCAGGGACGAAGGGGCATGGGACTGAAGAAGAAAATGGGCACCGAGAGGACTAGGAGAGGAAAACAAAATCCTCAGCTTTGCCCCCAGCGGCTGCAGGAGCCTAGGGCGACGTTTTCCAGGAAGCCACCAGAGGGCGCGCCCTCTTGGCTCGCGAAACCTGCATGAGCCCAGCTCCCTCTCTCCTCCCTCCGCCCCGTCGCCGGCTGCCTGTCGCGCACCAGAGACCACCTGGCTCCACATTATTCAATTCGGGATGCCCCACCCCATACCGGAGATGACAGTCTTGGTGGCAGGGAAAATTTTCTTAATGTCCTTCAGTCTCTTCCACGACTGTTTGCAATCCAGCAGGCCGCGGACTTTGAGTGCCAGTGACCTGGAAAAGGGGTTTCCGGGGAAAGCAGTCAGAGATGCGGCCAATGGCCGGCTAGGACCGGTGGCAGTGCTGCCTCACTTCCCTTAAGTCTCTGAGTCCCATGCCCGTATCTTAGTGTCTTTGAGTCTCTAGGTCTTCGGGTGTCAAGCCTCATGTTCTCTAAGTCTGTCTTTCTAGCTCCCTCTGACCTCCTGGTCATCCCAACCTCTGAGGCTGTCCTCCAAACAGGGAGCAGGGGGAGAGACAATCTTGGCAGGAACCCTCACTCTCACACACTCACATGGGTCCCAGGCGAAAAAAGAAAGAGGCTGTCTTCACGAAGGAGTAGCGGAGATTTGAGTTCAGGAACTTGGTGGCCTTAATGTTGATGAGAATAGGGAATCCCGGAATATAGCCATTCCACCTGTGGAGATCGAGCAAGGCTGGAGTCTGGCACCTGGGATGCAGGGGGCAGGGAGGGGGAAGCCACTGAATGGGCCCAGAACTGCGTGGTGTCCTTACTCAGGCCTGTTGGGATTATGATGCCTCCGGACAGGAGGGTGGTAACTGGGAATGTGAATGTAGTTGGGGAGGCCAGGAACAAATACCCTCCAGCTGCAAAGAGAAGCTGAAACAGTAAGCCTGACCCCCTGGCCCAGGCACCATCCCAGGGTGCAGAGGGCCAGCGCCCCCCACCTCCCACCCCCAACTCCCCTGACTCCATCAGGCTCCGCAGACCCTGCCACCCTCCCTCTCACTGGTAGAAGTCCTGCTTGGCTCTAATCTCCTCTTGTCTGTGCTCCAAAAGGATGGGGAGAGAGTCGTCTGCTGTTGTCTTTGCTGTGGAGAGACCAAGGAGGGGGCTCAAGGGCTGACTCTTCTGCCTGCCCCACCCACCCTTGAGGGCCTCAGGGAGCAAGAGTTCAGCTTCTGTCCCCAAGTTGGCTCTGGAGGACCCATGGATGGGGGAGGTGTGCCCTAGGAGAAGGAGGGTGCATCCCCTCCAAGGATCTCAAGTGTAGGGATCATGGACCCACCCTCTTCTTTTTTTTTTTTACCCCTCCAGTTAGGCTGTGCTGCTGCGAGGAGGTCCCTCTTCTAAACCTACCAAAATGTTAATAACGATAGTTATTTAGCACTTGCGAGGCACCAGGCACTTTCTAAGCACTTTACATATATTAATAACTTAAGCCACATGACAACAACCTTGAGGCAGATGACTATTATTCTAGGCCCACAATCCTTTTCTCCACAATTCCAAAAGGAATGTGGGAAAGGCTATGGAAATCAAGTTTGTTTATTTCACAAAAATTTCACTGGTGATCAAAACCTGCTCTAAATTTACCTGAGGCTATATATAATCTTTAACTCACTTAGTGTTCATAATTTTTACTAAGAAATATTAGTATAGGCTCGGCGCCTATAGCTCAACCGGCTAAGGCGCCAGCCACGTACACCTAAGGTGGCGGGTTCAAATCCCCAGCCCGGACCCGCCAAACAACA
>NW_003852441.1:11186561-11195879 GCF_000181295.1 Otolemur garnettii | reverse complement strand
AAAAAAAAAAAAAAAGAAAGAAATATTAGTATAGGCTTGGCGCCTGTAGACACTAGTTACAGTGCCAGCCACATACACTGAAGGTGGGGGGTTCAAACCCAGCCCAGACCAGCTAAACAACAATGACAACTGCGACAAAAAAATAGCCAGACGTTGTGGTGGGCACCTGTAGTCCCAGCTATTTGAGAGGCTGAGGCAAGAGAATTGCTTCAGCCCATGAGTTTGAGGTTGCTGTGAGCTGTGACGTCACAGCACTCTACTATGGACAACATAGTGAGACTCTGTCTCAAAAAACAAAAAGAAAAATTAGTATATTTGTTTGGGGGTGCCCTGGTTGTAGATATATCACATGTTATATGGTGTGTGTATCTATATATAGAGAGAATACCCATAGATATAGATAGATGTGAGGATATATATGTACATATACACATATTTATATATATATCCACATATATAGATACATATGTATAGCTTCTAAATAAAATCTGAATTTCAAAACACCTCTGGCACCAGCAATTTCAGCTAAAGTGTTGTGTATGGTCATACCCATCTTACAAAAAGAAAACTGTCAACTTAGGAACAAAGCTGGGATTTGACCCAAGGCAGGCTGCTCCTACTTGTTAAGCCTTTTAAAAATTCCTTCTAGACCTTATCTCATTGAATCCTGACAACTACCCTATGAAGTAGATTCTGTCCTTAGCTCTGTTTTACAGATAAGAGCACCAAGGCTTAGGAGAATTTGTGTCTGTGACCAGATGAGATGCCAGTAAGGGGCTGAGATTCAAATCCAGGCCTATCTTTCTCAGTGTCCTGATTGGCAATCACCAGGCTGGACTGTACCTATTCTCACCTCAAGATCCCATTGGCCCCCCCCTCCTGCCTCAGCTCATATTGTATTCTGGATTAATGGTGCCCCTGGAGTTGTGCAACCCAGAGACCCGACTTGGCTTCATACCTAGGGCGGGAGCATCACTCCTTCAAGAGCCCAGCAAGTGACTCAAATATCCCTGCCCTGGTGTTGCATGGCAGCTGCCCCACCCAACCTCATTCCTGCCTGGCCACTACTGTCACTATGCCTGTCGCTTGCTTCCCTGTCAGACCTATCACTGTGGAAGATGCTTTGAGTCCCTAGTGAGACCCTCCCCTTGGCATGCCCACCTTCCCCCAGGCCTGCCTCCCTCTGCCCCCTGCCTTTCCCTGGGTCAGGCCCCAAACCTACTCCTTGAGGAAGACCTAGGACAGGGCATGGGAGCAGAAGAGGGCACTTAGCTTCAGGAAGGATGAGGCTCCAGGCCCCTGAGTGTCCTCAGCTTTGCTCTCCCTTCCCATCTGCCTCAAGGGAAGCAGGGACCAACGGAAGTTCAGCCATGGACCCAGGGAATAATGGAGGACAGGCCTGCTATCCGTATTGAGCAGCCACATATTAGAAAACTGACCCCAGCCAGCTGGCCAGGCAAAGGCCTCTGGCAGGGAGGGTGCAAGGAGCTCAGACTCTCAGGTCCTGCCCCTCTCTCATGGGAACAACCAAGAAACTGAGAAAATGACTGGACAGCCTGGATGCACAGTATTTTAAGCACTACAGATATAACAGTCATGGCCAGCCTTGACCTTAGTGAATCTCCAACGGGCTGTGTGAATAATAGGGCCTCCTCTCGGCATGGGATGGATCCTTCTTGGACTAAGGGGGGCCTTTTGGAGAAATAATGAGTCTTATTAGAGAAATAAGGTGTCTTGTTGGGCAGTAGGACTTGTAGAACAGCATATCAGTCTAAAAAAATGCTCAATTAGAAAGCCAGTACATCCTGGCAAGGTTCAAGACCAGAGTACTATAGAGAGATGTTGAACTACAAGGGCCTTTTAAAGGAATGATAAGGCTCTGGCTGGAATAATGGTACATCCTGTTGGAATAAGAGGCCATTCTGCTGTAACAACAGGATCCTACTGGAGTAACAAGGAGTCTTGATGGAGCAGCCGGACACGCTATTTGGCATAATAGTCAGCGTATCCTGTGAGAGAACTGAGGCCTGTACTTGGTGTAACAAGGAGTCTTTTTAGAGGGGCCGGGTGTCCTGTAACTTTCTGCTGAAGGTGGCCCCCACACCTCAGGTATCTCCATACCTCTAGCATGCAGCTCTGAGCTGGGCCCAGAGCAGCAGCAGTGACAGAGAATGGCAGAAGAGCCTGGAAGTCCCTGGTGGGGCTGGTACCCAACTGGCTTGATGGAAGCCCAGGGTGGCCATAGGGTAGCTGGACTGGAGTGAAGGACCTAATCATGGGATGGGGGGTGATAGATCTTACCTGTGGCCTCCCGCAGTGCCAGGGTCTCGTAGCCATCCATCCACTGGTAGGCAGGGAAATGGTAGATGCGGCCGTTGGGGGCACAGATCTGCACGTAGTTGCAGTACCAGGAGTTCTTGGGGAAGAAGGAGTAGCGCTCTTTGTGCAGGTGGATGATGATCAGCTCGCCCAGGTCCTGCTGGCACTGCACAGTGTACTCATCCACCTGGAGAGGACACAGGGATGGCTGAGTGGGCAGGACTTACTCTGGCTCCACAGGCCTCCCCTGCTGTGGCCCCTGTCTCTGCTCATTTTGGGAGATGCTCAAATCCTGGGACTGACAGAATGGTGGACTGTCACCCTGTTTGTTGAGCCCCTTTCTGACCTGTCAAATTTGGTTGGCCCCTGCTGCCCCCATCTATCCTCCTTCTCTCCATCCCCAGCTCTTGAGGTCCTGTCTTCTCCTGTTCTCCCCAGTCGTCTGAGGGTACAGGAACTATGCGGAACTCCCCCAAGGCTGGAGCACAAAGTGGAGCCCTGGCTTCCCAAGCATGAAGTAGGGAGCAGTGGCCCAGCCATCCCCGCTTCCCATTTATCAGTGAAGATATGGAGATTCAGAAATGGCCACGTAGAAGGAGGAGTGCCCTATTATGATCACGTAGCAGCAGGTGGCTGGGCCTGACTCAAAATCAGGTCTGAGGGCTCAGGGGCCACAAAGGGTGCTTTCCACTGAACGGCCTGGTCTGATGCCATTTTAAGTCACAGAGAATCCAGTGCAAATGTAAGCCAGCCAAGGAAGAGTGAGTTAAGAATGAGAGAGAGGGATGAGAGAGAAGGGGAGAAAAACGATGGAAAGTCAGGAGAATAAAGGGGAGGTAAAGTAGGGAGACAGGGCTGAGAGAAGAGGGGTATGGGATGAGAGATGAGAGAGGAAGAGAGGGCTTCAGAAGAGGGAGAGAGAAGAGTTAGAGAAAAGGGAAGGAGAGAGATGGGGAATGGCTGAAAGGGAGAAGCTGGGAGCCAGGTCTGGGGTGAAGCATCCAGAGCCACCATGGGAACCCACTGCCTTCAGAGCTGTCCCTCACTCTCCAGCCCCCACTGGCCAAGTTCATCTCATCTAGCTTCCTGCACACACATACCTCCTTCCCTCCCTGTGCCGCATGTGTGCACACACATACTCACCGCCCCAGTCGCAAAGTCTCTCCCAAAGTGGTTCAGCCGCTGCTTGTGGCTCTCTCCTTGGGTCCCCACAATGATCAGCGAGATGGAGTCCCTTGTTCCTGATAAGAGGTCAGTGCCTGTGGCCACCCTGACTTTGTAGGTGGCCATGGCTGCTCTTCAGGAGGCAAGAGGGGCACTCAATCCTGGACACCTGGCAAGGGGTCTCAAGGTGGGGAGTGTCCAAGGCAGGCCAGGGAAGCCAGGTGGGTACAAAGTCCAAGGGCCAGCCTCTGAGGTGGAGTAGTGAGGCGGGACGACTGGACCCGCCAGCCGCCCAGAGCCTGGAGAAGCTGCTGCCCTTGGCAGTCGGGGTGTGGGATGCCAGCTTAGCAGGCCCGGGCGGGGCAGGCAGTGGTGGATGAGCAGGCGTCTGGGCTCCAAGCCCTCTGGGAGCTGGGGGCAGGAACAGCAGGCAGGGCACTGGGCCTGCCTCTGAGAGGGCGGGATGGAAGATGCCTACTATGAAGGAGCCTTCAGGGTGGGGGAGCCAGTCCAGCCTGAGCCAGGGCCCCAGGGAAGTTGGGGGAGGGGGCAGGGCGGGCTCCCAGATCTTTATCAGCCTAATAAGCTCCTTCCTCCTGCTGGTGCCTATTGGCTACAGTGCCTGGTACCCCTGCTAAGCAGGGCCATGGGCATTGGGTGACATACACTGCTTCTGGGGCCCCTGGAGGGTGGGGGCTGGGAGAGGAGAGCAGCACTACCCTGCTATCTGGCTGGCAGTTCCTCTCTGGGAAATGGAACAAGTAGTGGCTGCAGCAGAAAGCCTGGCCCATCTTTCTGCCCCAGCCCCCAGAGTCCACAACAGGAAAGGTGGTGGGTGCTGAAGTCAGGGCTCAGAGCCCATGTGGGTGCAGAGAGACATAAAGATGCCACAGGGAGGGATGGTGGGGTGCAGAGTAGTTATCTCTTGCTTCCTGCAGGGCCGGGATCAGCTGAAGGTGGACTGATTGGAGTTAAATACAAAATTAGAAGGTAGAGTGAAATCTGAGGCATAAGAAATAAGCTAAAGAATGGATAATTTGTGGTATAATTGTAAAATAGAATTCTACCCTGGAATAACAATAATTAAAAAGAGAACAAACTACAACCTGGATGAATCTCACAAAGATCATATGGAGTGAAAAATGTCAGACATTAAAGACATGCACTATTATTCCATTGACAGGAAGCCCCAGAACAGGCAAAACTAAGCAATTCTTACACAAGTCTGATCAGTGAGCACTTCTGGGATGGAGGAGCCATTTAGGCAGCTGGGTCTGTTCTATACTTTGATCCGGTGGCTTATAGGGCACTTTACACATTTTACTATATCTTATCTATGGTGCACACACTCATCTGAAAAGAAAAAAAAAAAAAAAGAAATTGGAAGAGGGCTAGAAGAAGGGTTGGCCTTTAATGGAATTGGGTTTGTCGGAACCAGGTCATTCCCCTATCCTTCCTTTCCTCCTTTTCTCCCTCCCTCCCTTCCTTCCTTCCACAGATTTTTGAGACAGAGTCTCACTCTGTACACTGGGTAGAGTGCCATGGCATAGCAGCCCACAACAACCTCAAACTCTTGGGCTCAAGCGATTCTCTTGCCTCAGCCTCCCAAGTAGCTGGGACTACAGGTGCCTGCCACCACGCCCAACGCCCAGCTACTTTTTGTTGTTGTTCTATTTTTAGTAGCGAAGGGGAGGGTGGGTCAGGTCTTACTCTTGCTCAGGCTGGTCTCAAACTCCTGAACTCAGGCAACCCACCTGCCTTGGCCTCCCAGAGTGCTAGGATTACAGGTGTGAGCCACCTTGCATGGCCCCCTTCTACATTATTGCGCATGATGCACAGTATTCTAGGCACTACAGATATAAAGAAATAAAACATATAAGGAGCTTGCTGAATAGCTGAGAAAGAAGGACAAGAAACAGTAAAGAATAATTTCTTCACTATAATTTTGAATATTAAGTACTCTGAAGAAAATAAACCTGGGGGTTTATCAAAGCTGGGGGTAGGTTGAGATTGGAGGCTTGCTTCTCATAGAATCATAGAAACCAATCAGTGAGGGATAGGTGGGGTCAGACCCTAGAATAGGGAGGAGAGGTTAAGATTAAAATTAGGGGCAATTGGCCAGGCATGGTGGCTCATGCTATAATCCCAGCACTTTGGGAGGCTGAGGCAAGATTGCTTGAGCCCAGGAGTTCTAAAAGAGCCTGGGAAACATAGCAAGACTCTTGTCTCTACAAAAATAACAATAATTAGGTGGCATGGCAGCAGCACCACCTGAGCCTAGGAATGGGAATGGGTGACGGAGTAAGAAACTTCACCCCCCCCACCCCCCAAAAAAGAAACACCCACTTGGGAGCAATGATGATGATTATATAATTATCTTAGCAGATAGCATTTGGGACCCAGGGAGAGTGAAGCCAGAATCACATTCCTATCCCTTTTTCCTGGACCTGCCCTCTTTCCTTCCACCTTCCCTCCCATGGGCAGCTCCTGCCAACCAGGAAGCACCAGACCTGGTTTCTTTCCTGGTGGCACCCTTCCCTCACCATCAAGGGAAGGTCACACAGTGCCAGGTCAAGTTTAAGCCAAAAGGGACTGGGATTCTGAGATGGAGATAAGGTTGCAGTAGGTTCTGGATTGGATAAGGAATGCAATCGAGACTACACTTTGGGTTTAGTTTAGGGATAGGGATATGGCTGGGGTTAGGGATTGAAATGATCTTTTCAATACCCAGGTTCTGCTCACATCATCCTCTACTCCTTTCTCCCAGCATGATCAGGCCTGGCAGTGGCTCCTCCTTGCCTTTGAGACAGTGACATTATCCCTTCATATGACCCCCATGGCTTGCCTAATTGGCCCGATCTCCCTTTGCTTTCTTCTGTCTGGGACTATGTACCTTTCATTCATTCATCAGCAGACACTGCCTGAGCCCCTACTATATGCCCAGCCCTGTGTCAGGCCCTGAGAGTGCAACATAACCAAAGCAAACCCTTGCACTCATGGAGCTTTGCATTCTAATGGAGGAAACAGACAATATAACCTAATAACCAAATACATTTGTAGGTTAAACAATGGTAAATACTGAAGAGAAAAAAGTAGAGCCGGGAAGGATAATATAAAGTACAGGGAAGCAGGATGAAGTACAGTGGCTCACACTTACAATCCTAGCACTTTGGGAGGCCCAGGTGGGAGGATTGCTTGAGGCCAGGAATTCAAGACCAGCCCGCAAAATAGCAAGACCCTATCTGTACAAAAAATATGAAAAATTAGCCAGGCATAGCAGTGGATACCTGTAGTCCCAGGTACATGACAACCTGAGGCAGGAATCTGAGGTTACAATAAGCTATGATGGTACCACTGTATTCTAGCTTGGTCAAAAGAGAGAGACATTTTCTTAAACAAACAAACAAACAAAAAGCTGGGCTTGGTGGTTCATACCTGTAATCCCAGCCCTCTACGAGGCTGAGGCGGGTGGATTGCCTGAACTCATGAGTTCCAGACCAGCCTGAGCAAGAGCGAGACCTCATCTCTAAATAAGTAGCCGGGTATTGTGGTGGGTGCCTGTAGTCCCAGCTACTTGGGAGGCTAAGGCAAGAGAATCACTTGAGCCCAAGAGTTGGAGGTTGCTGTGAGCCAAGATGCCACAGCACTCTACCAAGCGTGACCAAATGAGACTATCTCAAAAAAAAAAAAAGGCATTTAGAAGCAAATTTTTGATGTAGAGTGGTCAAGAAAGAGCTCCTTGAAAAGGAGATTTTTGAGTAAAGTCCTGAAGGAAGTGAGGTCAACTTCTTCCCACATGAGACCTTTGCATGTGCTATTCCCTCTCCACCTCTTGAACTTGGTTAACACTTCCTATTCCTTCTGAACATAGCTCAATAATTGCTTTTTCTTTTTCTTTCTTTCTTTCTTTTTTTTTTTTCAAGACTGGAGCCTCAAGCTGTCGCCCTGGGTAGAGTACCATGGCATCACAGCTCACAGCAACCTCCAACTCCTGGGCTCAAGCGAGTCTCCTGCCTCAGCCTCCCAAGTAGCTGGGACCACAGGCGCCCGCCACAGGGTCCAGCTATTTTTTGGTTGCAGCCATCATTGTTGTTTGGCGGGCCCGGGGTGGATTCGAACCCGCCACCTTAGGTGTATGTGGCTGGCGCCTTAGCTGCTTGAGCCACAGGCGCTGAGCCAATAATTGCTTTTTCAAGGAAAGCTACATTTAATATAAATGGCTACTATCTATTTTCCCTAAAGATTAGACTGTCCATAATCTGATTTGGTTTTCTCCCTAGTTTCTGCCACAGTACCTGGTATCTGGGAATTCTTGAAACATGGTTGGATGGGTTAGTGATAAGGACAAGGTCAATGATGGGTTTAGAATTAGGGTGAAGAGCTGGGTGTGGTGGCTCATGCTTGTAATCCTAGGACTCTGGGAGGCCAAGGAGGGTGGATTGCTTGAGCTCAGGAGTTTGAGATCAGCCTGAGCAAGAGTGAGAGCCCATCTTTACTAAAAAAAGAAAAACTAGCCACGTGTTGTGGGAGGCACCTGTAGTCCCAGCTACTTGGGAGGCTGAGGCAAGAGGATTGCTCAAGCCCAAGTATTTGAGGTTGCTGTGAGCTATGATGCCAGAGCACTCTACCCAGGAAGACAAGAGTGAGACTCTTATCTTAAAAAAAAAAAAAAAAAAGGAGAAGAAGAATTAGGGTGTAGATTCAGAAAGGAAAGTTGAGTTGGGCTAAGGGTGAGGGGAGGGGCCAGGAGTGATGTAAGAAAGCGGGAGGGGCCAAGGAGATGGGAGGCGGTAAGGGGAGAAGTCTGAGGATGAGGATCATGCTGAGCTTTTGGTGGCGGGGCTGACTGAATCTCCCTCCTGGGCTCTGTCCAACAACCCTGATGACTCTCGGGAGGATACTGAGAGCTGAAGATGAGATGCAAATTCATGCAAACTCTCTCAGCCTTCTCCTTTCCAGTTGCTGCTCCCTTTGGTAGACTAGGTAACAAGCAGGGCATTGTAGTGGGCAAACTGAGGTTAGAGACTTGGGACACTGCACTGTCAGCCCCCTTGGGGATACAGTGTCCTGGGATATTTGGGGTGAGGGGCCCAGCCTTAACCTTTGTAATCTAGTGATAAGATCACTCTGTGTGGTGTTGAGTAGAAGGCCTGGAGGACAGGATGAGAGAGGACTGGAGGGAGGGGGCGGAGGAGGGAGCTGAAGCATAGAAGAGGATGGCTGCAACCACAGTGAGGAGTAGACCTAAAAATAACTCCCCAAGACCAGTGCGGTGGCCCACGCCTATAATCCTAGCACTCTGGGAGGCTGAGGCTGGTGGATTGCCTGAGCTCACAGGTTCAAGACCAGCCTGAGCCAGAGCAAGACCTAATCCCTAAAAACAGCTGGGCAATGTGGCAGGCACCTGGAGTCTCAGCTACTCAGGAGGCTGAAACAAGAGAATCACTTGAGCCTGAGAGTCTGAGGTTGCTGTGAGCTATGACTCCACAGCACTCTACCGAGGGTGACAAAATTAGAGTGGCCCCCCCCAAAAAGATAAAACATAACTCCTCAATGGGCAGCACATGTGGCTCAAAAGGGTAGGGCGCTGACCCCATATGCCAGAGGTGGCGGATTCAAACCCAGCCCCAGCCAAAAAATAAATAAATAAAACTCCCCAAGGTTGGCGCCTGTGGTTCAGTGGGTAGGACACCAGCCCCATATACTGAGGGTGGCAGGTTCAAACCCAGCCCCAGCCAAACTGCAAACAAAAAAATAGCCAGGCGTTGTGGCGGGCGCCTGTAGTCCCAGCTACTCGGGAGGCTGAGGCAAGAGAATCGCCTAAGCCCAAGAGTT
>NW_003852441.1:11178205-11185732 GCF_000181295.1 Otolemur garnettii | reverse complement strand
ACAGCACTCCACCCAAGGCAACAGCTTGAGACTCTGTCTGAAAAAAATAATTCACCAGAGCTTAGAGCAGTATTATCCTTGGAATCCAAGCCAAGGTCTTACCAAGGACTACAGGACCATGCATGACCCTGCACCTTCTTCTAGCCACTCTGGCCTTCTCTGTTCTGTAAACATGTGATTTTAGGGCCCTGCACATGCATCATCCTTGGTTTGTGAAACCTCTCCCCAAGCTGCTTCAAGAGTGTTTTGTTCTTGCCATCCAGGTCTCAAGTGTCACATCTCAGTGGTCACCTTCCCTGACCATCTTACCTAATATTTTTCTTACAGTCCCCAGTCATGCTGCCCACCACCTGGTTGTGTCTCCAAGTGCACTTACTACAGTACAGAAATATTTAACTGTTTATGTTTATTGTCAGTCTCTTCCACCAGCCACAGAAGCAGAGGGGAAATTCACAGCCACTTCCCCAATGTCAAGAACAGTGTCTAGAGAGACAAGTGCCATGTGGCAAGCAGATTCTAGAATGTCAACGCTAGAAGGGAGTTTCCAGGTCTTCTTGTCCCACCTATTTATCTGGCAGATTTGGGCCACCAAGCCAGAGGGACTTGCTTAAGGCCAGCTGGTGAGAGAGGGCTGGTGCACTTCTCCCTACACCAGTTGACCTTTCAAGCTGATCCAAAAGGGAGGCAGGGGTGTCCCTGCGTGAAAGCTGGAAGAAGCCCCCTATCTCACTGGCTCTGGCAGCTTGATGTGAACCCCCTGTCCCACATCCTGTCCCCAGAGGTGCCCAGAGTCAGGGCAGAAATCCTGTATGTGACTGGGTGTGTCCCCCAATAAATCTTCCTCCAAGATGGCTTTCTGGGAAACCAGATTCCAATGATCCGCCCTGGCCCCTCCTTCTCTGACTCAGGGACATTTTTTACGATAGGCATATCTTCTAATGCTACCTGTGTGGAGGTCAGGGAATGTTCATCTTCTCCTCGTTGGGGGATGGGTTGCCCGAGGGTACTTAGGCCTTTACTCTGCTGATTCTAAGTCAAAGCCAGGGATAGAAGGGCCCTACACTTTCAGCCTCGACCGCAGCCCTTCTGGCCACAAGGGGGCGCCTCTGGGCGTTTCTTAGTCCTTAAACTTCGTTCTAGGGTGAATAAATCTTCGTTCTAGGGTGATTTGGACTAAATTCTTAGGTAGGGATCTGCATGTGAGATAGCCTCAAACACACCCCTTTTGTGCTCGGTGGCTGAGGATCCTCTCCCAGAAATCACAAATGCAGGAAGTGAAAATCCAACAGTCAACCTATGGAGTATATTGCAAGTACAAGTTGGATTTATCAGGTGTAGAGCACAAATGTCTTAATTCTGTAATAGGGTAAAAGTGGTGAAGGCTATGTTGTTTAGTAGGATGTAAGCACTCCGATTTGTACAAATAATCTACACATTGAATCCCATGATGGCATAAATGTATTTATGATCTATGTACAAATGACTGAATAAAAAAATAAAAAATAAATAAATAACAATAGTTCTAACTTTAAAAAAATAAAATAAAATTCACGCATTAAAAAAAAAAATTCTGGCTCGGCACCTGTGGCTCAAACAGCTGAGGCACCAGCCACATACACCTAAGGTGGTGGGTTCAAATCCAGCCTGGCCCACCAAACAACAATAACCGCTGCAACCAAAAAATAGTCAGGCATTGTGGCGGGTGCCTGTGGTCCCAGCTACTTGGGAGGCTGAGGCAGGAGACTCTTGAGCTCAGGAGTTGGTGGTTGCTGTGAGCAGTGAAGCCATGGCACTTCACCCAGGGCGATAGCTTGAGGCTCTGTCTCAAAAAAAAGAAAAGAAAAGAAAAAGAAACAAAAATTCTTATTCAGAGATGTTTTTAAAAAGGTCAATATCAGCCCCTCCCACCTCCTCCAAGCCTGAGGAGTATTGAGGTGACAGCGCCTGCAACTGCAACTCCAGCAGGAGAAGAAGATGGGCAAGAGGAAGCTCGGGTGACGGCGATCTTCACCCGAAATTGTCACACAAGGAAAAAGGAAAAAGTCTTCATCATCTGACTTATCAGAGTTTTAGATAGGAAAGATGTTAAATGCAAAACCAGAAGATGTTCATGTTCAATGACCACTGTACAAATTGAGACGCTTAGACTGCTGGGATCTCCCTTTGCGGGAGTGGAGAAGAAGCTTAAGAAATAAAGTCATCTCTCGAGAACATAAATTTTAAAAAATTGCCCATGGGTGTACTGTCAGTTCTAAGTCATCACCAGAAAAGCAACTCAAAGTTATGTTGACAAATGTCCTATGGATGAATTTAGGACGAAAATTCAGAAAGACCCTACCTAGAAATGATGCTAATTTATGTGATGCCAACAAGGTATAATCAGACTCATTGCCTTTGACATCTGTTGACAGCCTCTATAGAGACATGTCAAAAATTAGAACCTCTTCATCAAAGCCTTAATTTATCTGAAAGGATACCCAGAGTTATATTGACAAATGTCCTGAGAACGGAGTCAGGAAGAAAATACATAAAGACCCCACCTGTAACTGAAGGAAGTTTGAGTGGTACAGACAAATTGCAGTCAGAGCAACTTTCTTCATCATCTCATTGCAGCCTAGAATCTTGTCAAAATCTAAATCCTCACAAGAGCTGTTTTTTATCTGAAAGGTATGTTTACTGATAATTTTACTCACATATCATATTTATTTTCATGTACTGTCCCCTCTTCTTTCCCCATAGATAGGTTACTGCTAAATGTAAAGTAAATGTTCTCTGATAGCATTGTGCCTTTTCTTGCCTTGTGGCTGGAATGGCTATTGGAACCAACAGTTTATTGCTAATAATTAGTTTCAAAAGTAGCAGTCACTATTCTGTAATTTGGGAAAATAGATGCAGATACTTAATGAAACTTGAGTTAAATGTTTTAGTCTCCTAGTTTATCTGCCTGGTATGTAACTGAAGCTCATTCCCCTGACATCATCTGTTCCTCTCTTCTTCTCCATCCTATTTATCCATCTATTTGTCTGTTCATCCATCCAGTCTTATCTACTATTTTGCATTCAGATTCTAGAACTATACCTGGTACTTAGTGCTCAGTAAATATTTGTTGCATGAATAGCTGAATGCATTCTTTACCAAAATGGTTTGAGATAGCTGAACTACACACAAATGTGGCTTACTGTGCCTGTAAGACAAATGCGTATCTGAAGATGCCTTGGTTTTATGTTCTAGGAATACATTGTGTGTGGACTAGAAATAAAAAATAATATGTAGTAAAAAGCTAAGGGATGATCAATTAGTAAATTCTACTAGATTTTTAAAGTTTCATTTGCCTTAGAATCTTGAAGCTTTTGCTTTTCTTTTTTTCTTTTTCTTTTTGTTTTCAGTCTATAAAATAAGGGTTTGTTTTTTCTATCTAAGTGAAAGATTTACCCAATCTTATATATTTTTTCTTCTGGAACCATCCAAAGGTAACTTCTGGTTTATACTTCTATTATAAACCTAATTACATAGTAAAGAGTACATGTATTAATAATTGCCTTTTTAATCTGCAATAAATTTCTTTTATTTTGTGGGGGTTTTTTGAGTTTTTTTGTTTTTTTGAGACTGAGTCTCACTCTATCACCTTGGGTAGAGTGCTGTGGCATCATGGATCACCGCAATCTCAAACTTTTTTTTTTTTTTTTGAGATAGAGCCTCAAGCTGTCGCCCTGGGTAGAGTGCTGTGGCATCACAACTCACAGCAACCTCTAACTCCTGGGCTTAAGTGATTCTCTTGCCTCAATCTCCCAATAGCTAGGACTATAGGTGCCCACCACAGTGCCTGGCTATTTTTTTTTGGAGGGGGGGTAGTTGTCATTGTTGTTTGGTAGGCTTGGGCTGGATTCAAACCTGCCAGCTCTGGTGTATGTGGCTGGTGCCTTAGCCGCTTAAGCTACAGGCATGGAGCCAAGCGATCTCAAACTCTCTGGGCTTAAGGACTCCTCTTGCTTCAGCCTCTTAAGTAGCTGGAACTATTGTCACCCACCATAATGCCTGCATAGTTTTTCTGTTTTCAATAGACACGGATCTCTCTGTTGCTTAAGCTGGTCTCTAACTCCTGAGCTTATTAAGCAATCCACCTTGGCCTACCCAGAGTGTTAGGATTATAGGTGGGAGTCACTGTACCCAGCCAATTTCTTTTATTTCTAACCAGTTTTATTTTTTGACTGTATTTTTTATAAACTTTTGAATTTTTTTCATTTTGGAAAATATTTCATATTTTCACTTTTAGCAACAATTTCAACTTTATGCTTTGTTAGGTCTCTTTTGAAAAATGAGAATGTCAATGATATTATCCAGTTACTAAAGTTAATGTATAATTAAAGATATTAGAAATTTATCCATTGTGTACTATAGATGTTTGTTTCTGCCTCTTCTACTTAGGTCATGAGCTTCTGCAGAAGGAACATGTGCCATTTGCATTTATAGCCACATGCTCAATACATATTGAAGTTTGTGCATTTTGGATTAATGCTCATGTCATTAAACCTTGAACCTTGTAAAAAAAAAAAAAAAGGTCAATATCAGTGCATTTTGATTGTTGAATAGATGGCTATCTATTTATTTGTTTTTGGGTTTTTTTGCAGTTTTTAGCCAGGGCTGGATTTGAACCCGCCACCTCTGGCATGTTGGGCTGGCGCTCTACTCCTTTGAGCCACAGACACTTCCCAAGATGACTATCTATTATATTTGGTCCTTTGCAGCATTTTATATTTGTTTCAATATATAATCAAATGGGATGAAAATGCAGTAAATCAAAAGACCTGAGGGATTAAATTATGGATGTAAATCTAGCACTGATGGATGGATAAATAAAACTAAAGATACACCTCCAAAAAAAAAAAAGGAAATCCAACAGTCAAAGACAGCCTCCCCCACCACACACAGATACACACACATACACACACACAGTGTAGGGGTTTGGTTAAAGGGAGAAGATTCTTGGCTGAAAGAGGCTGGGGGAAAGATATGGGCGGTGTTTTCTCCCAGGTCATGGAACCGTGGCTGCGACCCTGGGATGGCTGTTTGGTTAGGGAGGAATTGTGGTTAGCTTTTTGTGGAAACTGTACTTGTGCTGCAAGCACTTTTTGATTTCTCAGATGCTAGCAGCCCAGGCCAGGGCAGCTGGTGGATCCCTACTAACTGGAGGAATGAACATTGGTGACGGTCTGTGGCCAGGCTGTGAGACTACACTCAGCAAAGTCCTTAGCCAGGTAAGGCTCTGGGTGGATCGCCGGTTATTCCGGACACTAAAGCCATCTGATCCTCCTGCCACAAGTACACAGGGATGGAAGAGCAGTTACTCTGTTATTGTCCAAAGACAATTTGACTCTGGCCAGAGAGACAGGCACAAAATTTGACTGAGGTGGCAGAGGAAATAAGATGGGCTGGATCTGAGATCTAGGGAAGCAGAAAAACCAGGAAGGCATTGGGGCTGTGGAGAGAGAAGACAGGGATAACTTACTTGAAGGCTGCACAAATCTCTATTTTTAAGGGTTGTGAGTCCATAAGGGAGAAAATTAGACTTCCCGGAGTTCCACCCATTCAGTCAGGATAGGTTAGACTATGCTGCAATAAACAATCCCCAAACATCAATGGCTCCACCCAACAAAATTTTATTTCTCATTCAGTGTCATGTCCAACTTAGTCAATGGGGGCTTCTGGTCTAGTCCCTCAGATACATGAGCAAGTGCCATTTCAACACCTGCTTCAGGAATAAAGAAGCAGAGAGAACTCTGAGGTCTCCACGTTAGCCTGGAGATGACCAGCATCACTTCTGCTCAGAACTCGGCCCAAACTCATTCTGATGACTCTACTCACCCATAAGAGGGACAGAGGCTGAGTTTTCCATGTGTCCAGGAGAAGAACTGGATTTCGGTGACTACATTAACTGTTTAATTTTTTAAATAGTATTATTATGTATCAATTATATTGTATGAAGGTTATATTAGAAGTTAGGCTCTAAGACTTTGCAAAATACCATTTTCCCTATCAGTCCTTTGAGTCCAGGTGTTCCTTCACATCCTGATTATGTGCTCTGAGAGGGGAAGGCAGGAATATGGGTCTTGGCTGGATGTGGATAGAGCTAGGAAGCTTCTTGGCTCTGGAATAGATGATTCAAATATGGATTCATTGCTGCTCCCTATATCTGATGTCCCCTGGCACCTCCACCCACAGCATAAAAACAAAATGGGAGCCAAATACATTATGTTGGTTTTTATTGAACTCACTGGGTTCAAGGACATAAAGAAAAAATGGGATCAGAGAGAGGTAGGATGAGAGCTGGAGAGAGACCCCCACGTACACACACAGGCTGTCCCTGGGAACTGTATTTAGAGGTCCAGGAAAGCTGGGCTGCCAAGGGCAAAGGAGACATGGCAGATCCAGGCACACAGCTGTGTCCAGTTTCCAGGCTCTTTCAGAGAAGGAAGCTGTGTTAGTTGGTTTTAGGGTTGAGTAAAAGAAAAGTAAAAGACATGGTAGGAGATGTGGGAGGACTAGGAAAGACTAGGAAGGAGAGCTCAGAAACCCAAGCTGGCATCCCTGGGGGGTGGGGAGAGATAGATTTCCAGAGGAGACTGGGGCATGAGGCTACCCAAAGCAGCCTTCTTGGAAGGCCTATTGTGCATTTGACTTTAGTCAGCGGCTTTACACCCTGGACACTGCTGTGCTCATCCCTCACAGCTCTGGCCCAGTTCATATGATGTTGGAGCTATCTTGGCTGGAAAAGTTCTCTGCATGTAGAAAACAAAGTTCAGGCTGACTGAGAACAGGAAGGATGGGAGGGTCTGGAGGACCCTGAAAAGCTAGCCCTCCTCATGCTTGGATCTTCCTTTCTTCCAGGGAGGTATGAGGAGGGGCTTAGATGGAGACACTGTTCTCAATGAGGGGAGGGTCCAGGTAGGTGTAGGGCAGTGCCAGGCCCTGGTTCCGCTCCTGGATGCCCCTTGAGATCTGGGCCAGGTGGCTCTGGAAGGCAGCAATGCTCCGCCGTGGGGCCTCCTCTGTAAAGTGCTCATCTGGGTAGGTGCCCAGGGGCCTCTGGGGGGAAATCAGGTGAGAGGTCAGGAAGATGTTCAAGATGGGACGGAGAATAATGAAGGATCCCATGTGTGGACAAATAGAGTGTCAAGCTGGCATCTGAAAGTTGACCTAGCTGCAGCTATGGTAAACATTCCTGATTTGGGGTCAAACCAGGGCCCCAAACCACTTTTCCCTGTAGTCTGACACAGAACAGCCCTCCAACACCCACAGCCCACACAGTGTAGAGGACTGAATGTGACTTGGGAGCCAGCCATTCTAAATTCAGAGCTCCCTCTGCTGGTAAATCTCTGCTTGTTACTCTGACTTTTTGAGACTCAGTTCCTCCATCTGAAGGTAGAAAGATTGAACAAGAAAATCTTTAGGCTCGGTGCCTGTGGCTCAAGCGGCTAAGGCGCCAGCCACATACACCTAAGGTGGTGGGTTCGAATCCCCAGCCCGGGC
>NW_003852441.1:11176290-11178052 GCF_000181295.1 Otolemur garnettii | reverse complement strand
AGGTTGCTGTGAGCGTGATGCCCTGGCACAGGGGATAGCTTGAGGCTCCGTCTCAAAAAAAAAAAAAAGAAAATCTTTAAAGGTCCTTTCCAGCACCTGATCCACTGCTCAAAGAAGTAAATGAACACAACCACACTCATCAAGCAACTGAAATCAGCATAAACGACCTTTGGCAAATATACCCAAGAAAACGTCTATTACTCTCACAATTTCACAAAATTCAATTCCTAAAGACAACTAGCATCCTGGTTCTGAGGCATCTTTTCAATCACCACTACCATAACCATCACACTTTATAGCATGCCAACCACAGTCAAGAACTATTACAATGAACTTCAGTCAGTGCCAGTCTGTATACAGGACTATCCCTCCCTCTATGATCACATCACACAACCAGTTCACCATGACAATGCATGGACCCAGCTTCCTAGCCAGCACAACTTCCCATCTAATATAAACTTCATATGTCATAACCGATATATAATAATACTGTTTAAAAAATTATTTTTCGGGCAGCGCCTATGGCTCAGTGGGTAGGGCGCCGGCCCCATATACAAAGGGTGGTGGGTTCAAACCCAGCCCTGGCCAAACTACAACAAAAAAATAGCCGGGAGTTGTGGCGGGCACCTGTAGTCCCAGCTACTTGGGAGGCTGAGGCAAGAGAATCACCTAAGTCCAGGAGTTGGAGGTTGCTGTGAGCTCCGTGACACCACAGCACTCTACCAAGGATGACAAAGTAAGACTCTGTCACTAAAATATATATCTATATATCTATCTATCTATCTATATATATATATTCTTCTTTTATTGCATTGATGAGGCCCTTCAGATCCATATTAAATAACAGTAATAATAATGGACATTATTTTCTTATCTCTAGTTTTAATGAGTAGACCTCTACTGTTTGACCATGAAAAGTGTTTACTAGAAATATACTTTTTATTGTTATGTTTCCTTAAGAGGGTTTTGTTTTACACTGAGTTTTTTATTAATAATGGTGTTCACATTTATCAAATGCTTTTTCAGCATATATTGAGATGATTATACGGTATGCTTCTTCATTGACGTAATGAATTATATTGCTAGATTTCATAAGGTTGAACCAACCTTTCATTCCTTTCATTCCGTAAACTAGACTTTGTCATGGTGTATTATTGTTTTACTATTCACTAGTGGCCTTTGTTGGTTGGTATATATTTAAGATTATTATAGCTGGCTGGGTACAGTAGCTCATGCCTATAATCCTAGCACTCTGGGAGGCCAATGTAGGTGGATAGGCTGAGCTCAGGAGTTCAAGACCAGCCTGAGCAAAGCGAGACAACCTTTCTACTCAAAGTAGAAAAACCTCCAGGTCATCATGGCAGGCACCTGTAGCCCCAGCTACTTGGGAAGCTGAGACTGAGCCCAAGAGTTTGAGGTTGCTGTGAGCTGTGATGTCACTGCACTCAATCCCAGGGTGACTGAGTGAGACACTATATCAAAAAAATAAATAAATAATAAAAGTAAATAAAACAGAAAAGCTATTTGGGCGTTGTGGTAGGCACCTGTAGTTCCAACTGCTCCTGAGGCTGAGGCAAGAGGATAACTTGAGCCCAAGAGATTGAGCTTGGTATGAGATATGATGCTGCCACAGCACTCCAACCTGGGTGACAGAATGAGACTCTGTCTCAAAAAATAAATAAACAGGCTCGGTGCCTGTGGCTCAAGTGGCTAAGGCGCCAGCCACATACACCTAAGGTGGCGGGTTCGAATCCAGCCCGGG
>NW_003852441.1:11166271-11174927 GCF_000181295.1 Otolemur garnettii | reverse complement strand
GGCTGGGGATTTGAACCTGCCACCTTAGGTGTATGTGGCTGGCGCCTTAGCCACTTGAGCCACAGGCGCTGAGCCATTTTATTGATTTTTCAAACAATCAGTTTTATGTCTTATTTACCTAATTGACATCTACTTTCTAAAAGTATAGTGGAGCCATCAAAAAAGCAAGACACAGAAATGTGACAGCTGGATCAAAGCCTACTTAATATCTGTGTGATGCTGAGCAAGTTGCTTAGTCACTCTGAACCTCAGTTTTCTCCTCTGTAAAATGAACTACCATTTATTGAACACTTATATGTCAAGTAATTCCTTTATTTCATTTTATTATCTTATTTTCTTTTGGGACAGGGTATTACTCTGTTGCCCTGGGTGGACTGCAGTGGCATTATCGTAGCTCACTGCAACCTCAAACTCCTGACCTCAAGCACTCCTCCTTCCTTGGTCTCCCAGAGTGCTAGGATTACAGGCGTGAGCCACTGTTCCCAGCCTGTACTAAGTATTTTAAATATAGCTATTTATTTGTTCTGCATTTTAGGATAGCATATGCAAAGTAGCTGACTTAATGACTGAGACCTGAGAGATCCTCAGTAAGGGATAGCTGCCTTTATTATTATTATAAATTTCCAAGTCAACTCTTACTAGATTATGAGGAAGAACCTCCACCCTCATCCTCTTGCCTATTTATCATCTCAAAGGGGCACGGCCCAGAGATAAGTTCCTGCCATTCCCAGGAAACACCTGCAATCTTTTTAGCACCAACCAGAGTCAAACATGAGAAACGAGGATATTCACCTGCCAGAGAACTTGTGAGTAGGACAAGTTAGGCAGGAGGGTGACTGGTGGTGCAATGTGGAAATGGAAACGATGGGAACTGGTTGCTAACAGTGGCTCCCCTGGCCTAAACTACAGACCTGTTTCCTCTGTGTCCTCCTACCTCTAAAATTGCCCCTTCCATCCATTCACACAGCCACAGGAGTACCCTTGACAAAACAAATTTAACCATGTCACCTCAGGCTTAAAACTCTTGAAAGGCTCCCTATTCTCCTATGAACAAATTACTGTGCAGACAAAGCCCTACCTACCGCTCCACCCTGTGATTTCCATGCTTTGAACCCTTTGTGATGTCACTGACACACCAGGAAAATCTTGCCTTCACTCCTTGCTTCTCCCTGCCTAGAAACTAACCCTCCTTTGTCTGCCAAACCTCTACTTGTCTCACAGGCTTCAGCTTTTTTTTTTTTTTTTTGAGACAGAGTCTCACTATGTCACCCTCGGTAGAGTGCTGTAGTGTCACAGCTCACAGCAACCTCAAACTGCTGGACTTAAGCGATACTCTTGCCTCAGCCTCCCAAATAGCTGGGACTATAGGCACCCACCACAACGCCTGACTATGTTTCTATTGCAGTTGTCATTGTTAATTTAGCTGGCCGGGGTTCAAACCTGCCATCCTCAGTGTATGTGGCTGATGCCATAACCACTGTGCTATAGGCACCGAGCCAACAGGCTTCAGCTTAAATGTCACTTCCTCTAAGAAGTCTTCCTGGGGTCCCTCAGACCCAGTAAGTTTCCAGAGGGCCCTGTCCTTACCTCTATCATTGGACTGTAAGCTCATGAGGATAAGGTTCCTAGATGGCACACCATGGGTGTAGAATGGAGGAATTATTTTTTTTTTTTTGAGACAGAGTCTCACTGTGTCACCCTCTGTAGAGTTCTGTAGCATCACAACTCACAGCAACCTTGGGCTTAAGCGATTCTCTTGCCTCAGCCTCCCAAGTAGCTGGGACTACAGGCACCCGCCACAATACCTGGCTGTTTGGGAGTGGGGGGGGTTGTTTTTTCAGTTTTTGGCCAGGGCTGGGTTTGAATCCACCACCTCCAGCATATGGGGCTGGTGCCCTACTCCTTTGAGCCATTGGGCGCCACCCTCTGGCTGTTTTTTTAGAAACAGGCTCTCACTCTTGCTCAGGCTGGTCTCAAACCTGTGAGCTCAGGCAATCCACCCACCTCGGCCTCCCAAGTGCTGGGATTACAGGCATGAACTATCACACTCACCTGGAGGAATTAATATGTAAGTAATTCCTATCACACTGGAGTGCCTTTTTTCATTTACCTATATGTCTCCTCAACTAGGCCACACAGTCTTCTTGAAGGAAGAAAGGTCTCATTCAACTTTATATGCCTGGTACACAGTGCTGTGCCAACACATGGAAAGTACTCAAAAAATGTTTGTTGAATGTTTGGATGAATGCATGAGTAGCTGGCGGATGAATAGTTGATGAATGGATGAATGGATGGATAGATTGGTAAATTTATGAATTGGATGGAAATAGTGACCCAGTCATTAACCTAGTATTTGCTTCAACAAATGTCTTTTGGGATCAATTATCATTTCCTGAAGAAAGCAGCTTGGCAGCCGGGATAGATCTCAGCAGTCAGTCCTCAAGATCCTTGGAACAGCCACCACGCTCTCACTGCCCAGGCCCTGCAAAACCCTGTCCCCTCAAAACCTCCCCTCCACACACACCTGGTCCTTGGGCTCTTGGCTGACCAGCCAGAAGAGGAGAAGGTTGTTACAGGTGATGTTCACTTCCGGGAGGGTATCTAGGTAGCTCTTCAGAGTGGTGGTCCCCTTAGTCTGGGGTGGGGGCTGCCTCATGGATGATGGAGCATTGGGCATCCAGGCCCCAAAGTCATGCTGTGAAGACCCCCATCCCACTGCATCAGTGGCCATGGGAAAGGACCGGTCCCCTCTTTATAATCCCTGCTCCCCTTTCCATCATCCCAGGTCTTGTTGTTGGGAAATAAAGGGATTGTGGAAAGGGAAGAGAGGAAGGGGTAGAGGGTGGAAAGTCCCAGAAGTGGGGCAGGAGCCCAGCTCATTCCTTGTCACTCCCCACCCAGTGTTCCAGGACTGGGTGGAGTGAGTCACCTGGGAAGGAGGAGGACTCAGAGTGCAGGTAATCCTAGACAAGGGCCTAGGGCTGGCACGCCACAGAGCAACCTGATAATCCACTTTGCTGGTTCTAACCATGACAGGAGCCCCTAAGTTCTACTACCAAAGTAACATCAACGTGAGTTGTCATATTAACCCTAACCCCACCTGGCACCACCCAAGGCCAGCCCTTCGCTCCACCCAGTGGTCACTCCAACCCCAAGCCTAACCACAAACCCATGCCAACCCTGACCCACCCAAGCTGTCAACCTGAGCTCAAGCCTGCTGCTGAGGCCCACTGTCCCCAAGCCTGCCCTCTGCAGCCTCACCTGCCCACTGTTGACAGCAGCGTGCTGGGCGGAGCAGTTGAAGATTATTGCAGTGAGGAATTTTACCAGCTCTCCTGGGGTGCACAGCCGGCTTGGGAAGCCTGGGTGTGGGGAGGAAGAAAAGAGCTAGGGGGCAGCTCAGGGCTGGTGCTAACCACGGGGGAAAGTGAGGAAGTAAGGGCTGAACATTTGGCCACCACTGTTTTAAGGCTAAGATTAGGATTGGGCTGAAGCTAGGGATGGCCATCACTAAGGCCTATGGTCTCTCAAGGGGGTTATGATAGGAAGTGGGAACTGGCATCAAGCCAGAAAACACCTGGGGCTAGAAGCAGAGGCCATGAGTAGGGTTCATGATGGAGCCAAGTTCAAGCCAAGTGCCATACTGTCCCTGACCTCCAAAGGCACTCCAGTCTGCAGCCCGTATTAGCACTTAAAGATTTCATTCTACCCAATTCACCAAGATTTGTCTGTTCCAAGCACCCAGTAGCATACCATCCTCCGCTGGGCTAAGCAGTAGAGACATAGGACAACAGAGTGTGTTACTCAAAAGGCTGCAGTGGTGGAAGCAGAAGAAAGCACCCAAGACCCAGAGTTTGGCTCTTTGAGAAGAGGGAAAGTAGGGCAGAAATGGGCACCAGGGCTGGAGGACAGGAAGGGGCCTGGCTGAGTTAAAGGATGGGTGAGCTTTGAATGGGAAAAAGGGGAGAGAGGAAAGCAAGCTTTCTCCGGCTGGAGGCAGAAGAGCTCCCAGGCTCAGCCCTCAGTCTTCTTCCCTCTGTACCTCACTAATCTCATCTAACCCCATGGCTTTAACTACCTCCCACTTACTGACAACTCCCAAATCCACATTTCTGGCTGTGCCTGGCTCTAGACTCAGCAGTGGGCATGCATCTGCAGCAGCTGACCTGACATCTCCACCTGAGTGTCCTCAAGGCACCTCAAACTGAACATCTGCAAGACCAAATGGTCCACTCTCCGCCCACTCGCTCCCCAGCCTATCCCTCTCACTGTAGTTCAACTTCAATACTCTTTATCCAGTTCTTCCAGCCCAAATCCATGCATTCTTCCTCTTTTCATCGTATCCCACACACATCAGCAGAAGCCAGTCTGTCCTCGTCTCTCCTTACCGTCTTATCCTCCACCACCACCCAGTCTCTGTCATCCCCCTCATAGATGAAACCTGCGGCTCCCACCCTTGTCCCTTATAGCCTGCTCTTCACAAGAAAGCGAGAGTGATCCCTTAAAGTCATAAATCAGATTATGTCATCCTTCACTAAAAACCTCAAAGGGCTTCTCATCTCACCTTACTGTGGCCCCACTTGATCTGGCACCTTCTCTAAATTCATTATTTCTGGACTTTTCTCCCTGTAATTTACTCTACTCCAGCCACACAGGTCATCCTGGTATTCCTTAAATATGCTCAGACCTCAGGGCCTGTGCATTTCCTACACCTCCACCTGCTCCCTTACCCCAGTGATCCACAGAACTGGCTTCCTCACTTCCTTCAGGTCCCTATGCAAGCATCAGCTCCTCAGAGAGGCCTTCTCTGACCAGCTTCTGAAACAACCTCCCTGCCCTGACGTGCAATAGCCCCGATGCTGTTTTGTTACTCTTCTTAGCATTCATAAACACCTGACACACTTGTTTG
Organism: Otolemur garnettii; assembly: GCF_000181295.1. Lineage (NCBI taxonomy): Eukaryota > Metazoa > Chordata > Mammalia > Primates > Galagidae > Otolemur > Otolemur garnettii. The sequence continues at coordinate 11,170,018 of NW_003852441.1, read as the reverse complement.
TTGATTATCTGTATCCCCACTAAAAGAATGCTGAGCTCCATTAAGGACTTTTGTCTGTCTTGTTCACTGCTAAGCCCCAGCACCTAACACAATACCTAATAAATATTAAAAGCCCAGTAATTGTGAATTCAATGAAGCAAATGCAGGAGAGGCTAAGAAGCCGGAGTGGGAAGGCATAGGGCATAAGCAAAGTGAAGGGACAGGGAGGAGACCTAATTGGAGGTGAGACTGCAGGGCCAAGCAGTTTCTGGGCAGTATTTCAGAGGATTAGCAGGGCAGCAGCCCTGCAGGCTTGATGGACAAGCAACAAGAGTTTGGGAGGGATGGGTCTGGTTGTGAAGCAGCTGCCACCATGCAGGAGCACTATGAGGAGGACTAAGACTAGGGTGGTGACAATGGAAAATAATGGGACAACAGGGATTAGCCACCCAACTGGATATAGGAAGACAAAAAGGGGGATATGAGTCAAAGAGGGCTCATGGAGTCAGACTGACTGGATAGGCTGACGCAACAGAACAGACAGAGAGGTTCAGAAGAAGGACGAGGAATCTGCCTGGGAATGTGTGGGAATTTTCTGAATGTTTGTTGTGGCTGATTGTCTAACCTTGGAGGCTGGGAATAAAAAAGTAAAGCAGGAGTCAGACTATCTATGGAAATTTTTTTGTATTACATATTGTTTATTTTTCCCTTGGAATATGAAAGCTGAAGTCAGACTGACTGAGGTTAATGAGTGTTTTGCCATTAAATACTATATATGGGTGGCTCACGCCTATAATCCTAGCACTCTGGGAGGCTGAGGCAGGTGGATTGCCTGAGCTCACAGGTTCAAGACCAGCCTGAGCAAAAGGAAGACCCTGTCTCTAAAAATAGTTGGGCGTTGTGGCAGTTGTCTATAGTTCCAGCTACTCAGGAGGCTGAAACAAGAGAATCACTTGAACCCAAGAGTTTGAGGTTGCTGTGAGCTACAATGTCCCAGCACTCTACCAAAGGTGACAAAGTGAGACTGTCTCAAATAAATAAATAAATAATAAATACTATATATGAATCTAGAGTAAGCTTCTGCCACTTAGAAGAGCTGCTGTCAATCAGAAGAATGTCCTGATGTATTAAAACAGAGACAAGTTGAATAAAGTAAATTAGGAGAAATGAATCAATGTGAAACAACAGTAATTAGGTCCACCTCTGGGTCTTAAATAGGAAACAAACACCCTCAAATATGAAACAGCTGCCAGAGGGAAGAAGCTCAGGAATGTTCATGATTAACAGTAGGCTTGGCTCGGCGCCTGTAGCTCAACCGGCTAAGGCACCAGCCACGTCGGGCGTTGTGGCAGGCGCCTGTGGTCCCAGCTACTTGGGAGGCGGAGGCAGGAGACTCGCTTGAGCCCAGGACTTGGAGGTTGCTGTGAGCTGTAATGCCACGGCACTCTACCCAGGGGGACAGCTTGAGGCTCTGTCTCAAAACAAAACAAAACAAAACAAACAGTAGGCTTGCCAAACACAGGGAAGGGTCACCCTTTAAAAACTCCGAAACCAATCTGGCTGTCACTACCTTAACCCAGAAATCACTCTTGGCATCACTAATAGTGAGATAACCTGATATTATGTGCATCCCAATATGATGCAAAGCAGAGGACACAGAATCACCTGAGAAATATTCTTGCCAAATATGTTTAACCTTCAGATATTACTTCTGGTTTACAAAAAACACAGGATATAGAGAACCAAATAAATTACATCATGAGGAAGGAATTATTATTATTATTATTTTGAGACAGAGTCTCACTTTGTCACCCACGGTAGAGTGCCATAGTGTCACAGCTCACTCAAACTCTTAGGCTTAAGCGATTCTCTTGCCTCAGCCTTCCAAGTAGCTGGGACTACAGGTACCTGCTGCAGCACCCAACTATTTTTTGGTTGTACTTCTCATTGTTGTTTGGCAGGCCCGGGCTGGATTTGAACCTGCCAGCTTCGGTGTATGTGGCTGGTGCCCTGGCCCCTGAACTACAGGCACAGAGGAAGGAATTAGATAAAGTCAGAAGGTGAGATATTCTGCAGAATAAGTAGGCCAGGCTCCTCAATGCGTCTGTATCATGTGATTTCCAGAAACCAGAGACTTTCAAGTTCTAAACTGAAACAATGCACCATGTAGTCCTTGATTAGCTCCTGAATCAATCGGATCAGCTGGGGGGAAATGGGACAAGTGGAGAAATTTGAATATGGACTAGATAAGAAAGTAACATTGGAGATTATTGTCAGTTTTGATTAGTGTGATAACAGTGTTTGTGTAGAAAATGTCCATTTTTAAGATGCATATTGATGAGGTGAAATATGGTGACTAATTTACTTTAAAAAACTTCAGCAATAAGCAAAGGCAACAGATTAATCAAATATGGCAAAATGCTTACAATTATTAAATCTGGTGGTGAGCGTTCATTTCACTATACTCTATACCTTCTGTACATTTGAAATTTTTTGGTTAAAATGAAAAGCTTCCAGGCCTATTACAGGTAGAATTGCAATAGCTGCTCATTCTATTTAGAGGTAACCAGAGACCATCTAGGTCTCCCAGACAGGATGTCCTCTGGGTGGCTTCCAGAAGTGGTAAGTCAGCTGAAAGCTATATCCCTGCTGAGAGAAAGCTCAGGTCAGGGCTGAGAGTACTGGATGAGGGACATTTGCGCCACTTTGGGCTTTTCCTTTTCTTCCACTTCACCCAGATATATAGGTCTCTTCTATATTTTTGAGTGCCTGGAATACATACTATATTTTACACTGTATAATACAGTGGTACTAGGTAAGTAAGCAATGAAGAATCGCGATAGGGTATGTGACCCGAGCAAGACATCATTCTACAGAGGGATGACTTACAGTTTTCATGTATTGATCTTAAGGATGACAATGAGATGCGAAAAAGAAAAGTCCTTCAAGGAATGGATGTCTGGGGAATTTCCAAGTCTGGGAATCAGCTATAGAAGAGAAACAGTTGAGGGTAGGGGAGGCTAATTCCATTAGGGAAGGGTAGAAAGAGAAGTCAGAGATCCAGGACCAGCCAGCAGCTGAGATGGAGGAGATGGTCTGGAGTCAGGAAGTAGTGGGAAGGTCAAAAGAACACATCCTCCCTGGAGCTAAGAGAAGACTTTCTTAGTGCTCTGGGAGGCCAAGGCAAGGAAATTGCTTGAGCTCAGGAGTTGGAGACCAGCCTGACCAAGAATGAGACCTTGTCTCTACTAACATAGAAAAACTAGCCAGGTGTAAGTGGCAGGCGCCTGTAGTCCCAGCTACTCAGGAGGCTGAGGCAAGAGAATTGCTCAAGCCCAGGAGTTTGAGGTTACTGTGAATTCTAAGACCATGGCACTCTGCCCAGGACAACAGAGTAAGACTCTGTCTCAAAAAAAAAAGAAAAAAAGAAGGCCGGGTATGGTGGCTCATGCCTATAATCCCAGCATTCTGGGAGGCTATGGCGGGCAGATCTCCTAAGCTCATAGGCTCGAGACCAGCCTGAGCTAGAGTGAGACTCTATCTCTAAAAATAGCCAGTCAGCTTGGTACCTGTGGCGAGGCACCAGCCACATACACCTGAGCTAGCAGGTTCGAATCTAGCCCAGGCCTGCCAAACAACAATGACGGCTGCAACAACAACAACAACAAAAATAGCCGAGCATTGTGGCAGGTGCATGTAGTCCCAGCTACTTGGGAGGCGGAGGCAGGAGAATGGCTTGAGCCCAGGAGTTGAAGGTTGCTGTGAGCT
>NW_003852441.1:11141668-11166038 GCF_000181295.1 Otolemur garnettii | reverse complement strand
GGCGTTGTGGTGGGCGCTTGTAGTCCCAGCTACTTGGGAGGCTGAGGCAAGAGAATTGCTTGAGCCCAAGAGTTTAAGGTTGTGGTGAGCTATGACGCCATGGCACTCTACCCAGGGCAACAAAGTGAGATTCTGTCTCAAAAAAGAAAAAAAAAAAAGAAAGAATAAAAGAAAGAAGGGTGGTCTGAGGCATCTGCTGAGCATTGATGTTAAGAGGAGGCCTGAGAGAAGAGCAATGGTATTAGTGGTCTCAGAGGTCTTTCAGGCAGTGTCAGAGAGATAGAGAGTTAAAATTATACAAAAAGCAATGAGAATTCAGGTAGTAGCAAGACCAACCCACTCCACAATTTGCAGCCAAAGGAAATGAAGAAAGGTGAGTGGCTTGAAGGGCCACCTGGCAGGACAGGCATGAGAGGGTATGAGAGAAAGTGCCAGAATCTTCTGAATTCAGAGACAACTCCTATTGCATAGAGAGCCCTGCAAGCTGAAGTGAATAGACGGACTCTCTATTGAAGGGTGAAGGGACAAGAATGGCATAGTGCAGTGGCCGAGAGCAAGGGCTTTGGAGACAGTGAGAGCTGGCTCTGAATCCTGCCTCTGCCACTTATCCTGTGCCTCCTTCCTCATCTGCTAAGTGGGGACAATAATATATGTACTTCAAAGGCTGGTCAATAAATAAGAACTGACGGGTGCAAGGGACAGGATAAGAGCTAGTAAGGGAGGTGAGATGGAGGGATGATACCTGAGCTCTCCCGGCCCAGAAACGCCTGAGTAAAAATCTCGCCGACCCAGGCCTGCAGCTCTGAATCCTGCTGCACCACAGCCTCGCTGGGATAATAGTAGCCCACGATTTCTGAGACAAAGCTGCAGGAAAGAGATGCTGGTGCCACTAGGGTAACTTTGGGCTCGGGCCTTGACAGAAAACCAAGGCCCACTGCCACTCAGGCTGGGGAGAGGCAGACCACCAGAGTCCACTGAGCATCCACAAGGGTTCAGCTGGGACCCCCAGACTCAGTTGGAACCTAAAGCCTCCTTTGAATCCCACTACCACCACCACCACCCCCGCCCACTCTTGAGTCATAGGTGCTCTGTGCCTCCGTTCTGCACAGGAGCCTGGGGGGGAGATGCACCAAGAGGAGTCTGACTCATGCTGCCTCCTCCCCCTCACCGCTCAGCACCCAAGAGGAAAGGAAGATCTGCCTACCTGAAGCCCCTCCCCCTACACCTATTCTTAGCTGGTGCACCAGCTGTGGTACCTTGACTCCTCTGGACATCCTCTCATTCCCTTCCTCCACTACATCCACACACCCCCAGCCCCTCTCAAGACCGCAGCTACCTGCCATTTCACAGGGGACCTCAAACCAAATTCATACCCTTGAGAATTCTCTATGTTGGAGTCGGAGAGCACCTGGAATCCCCAGCCCCAAGCGCCCTAACCCCAAGAGCCCCAGCTCCACACCACCACAGGGGCCCACATGCCCCGAGCCCAGGAGGCCCTATAGAGCTGGAGGGGCTGCAGGGTCCTGGCCCACACCTCTCAATGGCCGCCCAGATCTTCAGGCCATCGTCTCGGTAGTGGTAGTTGGGGATGGCCAGCACACCGCGGGCCCGCAGACTGTCCGGGAGGCAGAAATTGGTGTAGGTGATGTGGGCCAGACCCGTGCTCATGAGGTAGAGGAGGCCTTGCCTCCCGATGGACGTGACCTGAGGACACAGCACAGCTCGGCTCTGGGGCTGACCCAACCCCCAACCCAGCTAGCTACTGAGGAAGAGGTGAGACTAGTGACTCGGCCCAGGGAGGGGCTTATTCGGTTAATCAGCAGTCCAAGGCCAGTGATCAAACACCTATGGGGGTCTGCCTGACGCGGGCCGTGCAGGTTGCGGCCCTGTTACCTGTACAGGAGATTCTTAGATACTGGGTAATTAAAAGAATGAACTGAAAACCGGGAGAGGCGCGAGCCTGGCTGGGCCCTGGGTCCGCGTGGAGGAGCGCTGGGTCTGGGGATGCCCTGCCTGCGCAACCATGGCCCGAGAGGGTGAAACCCACTGTTGGGAGAGGGGGCGGGGACAAGGTTTGTGGGCGGGGCAAATAGAAAAGTGAAGGGGAGGGGCGGGGCGTGTGGACAGGGCGCGGGCGTAGAACAGGGCTGCTGGGCGGGGCCTCAGGGAACGAGCAGGGAGGCCGCACCTTGTCCACCAGGCCCTCAGGGTTGAGCAGCGTGGCCCTTGCTATGGTGTTCACCTGCAGGGTGTAACGAGTGTGCGGAAGCAGGAGCTGCAAGCGGAGTGAGGTCACGTGAGCCGAAGGTCACAGGAGAATGAAGCCCAGGCCTCGCTCCCTTTGGTCCCGGCCCCGGGTTGCACAGACCTTGTAGATAGGATGGCAGAGGGGCAGCTGACGCAACGTGGCCATGGCGAAGGCCTCGCACAGCAAGTGCGTGCACAGAAAGTGTGTGTTGTTCTCATGCACCAGGAACTCCGAGTTGCGCACCCAAGTCTTGGCCAGCAGCCAGTCCCATTCCGCGTCAGTGGGCAGAAAGATGGGGCTGTCGGGCCCAGGGGTCTGGCTGAGCTGCATCCAAGAATAATGGGGAGGGGGGTCAATACTGTTCCCTGACGGCCTCCCACCTCTGACGCCCCGCCCCCAGGCTTACCTGGATGGCCAAGGGCACCAGCGCCCCCTGGGAGTTGAGCCATAACAGGCAGAGCGGGGCAGTCACATACTGCCGGCGACCGTTTAGGCAATGTGTTGGGGCCTCCGCCAGGATCCAGTAGTCTGCTAGGAAGATGTTCCCCTTCTGGAGAAGGTGCACAGAGGCTTAGAGTGCCATCTCAACCCGCACTCCGCTTCCATCTCCGTTCTCTGCTCAGTTCTACCCCAGAGAGGAGCTGAAGTCCCGAGTTCGGGCCTCTGAAATTCCTCATGCCTGCACTAATGGCCAACGTTGGGTACCTCACCCTTCCCAGAATGTCTGGAATGAGGTCCAGCTGAGTGTCTCCTTGTGCAACCTATCACCTGGCCTCCCTGCCACCCCTCATTCCCGTCCTTCCCACACGCTTAGGTGGAATCCTCTTGGGAGAGCTGACCTGCTGTATCCCACAACAGCAAAATCAACATAACAATGAGAATTAACCAACCTTGTCTCTGGCCTTCTGGAGAATTCCTGAGGGCTTGGCTGCCCCAGACAGCCTGGGTCATCAGCCACCCCTCACACTCTCAGAATTCCTCTTCCTCTTGATTGTCCCTACTGTATCTGATGGCCCTGTACAGGCCTGTCCTAAAGCAGCCTTCTTTGATCCTCAGCAGGTTGAACCTTGGAGGTCCCAGACCAGGGGCTAGGCCTTCTCCAAACTGTCCCTGAGATTGATTGCCCTGCTCAATCACACCCCTCTACTAGGCCCCATCTCAGGCCTCAAATCCTTCCAAACTGCAACTGACCCTCATCCAGGACCAGGGCTGCCCAGAGGAGAAGGCCTACAGGCATGCCACAAGCCAGGACATTTCTCCTTACCCTTCACACATATCCCTTGTTCACGATGGCATCTTACCTACCCCACTATCAAGACCACTGCTACAGTCCTCACCCACCTCTAGCTCTGTCTGCAGGCTGGTACCTGGTCCCAGCAGGGGAGCCACCATGTCATTGGTGACTGGCAGTTTGCTGGGCAAGCTGGAGAGGCAATGGAGCATGACAGGATTGACACCATTCAGGAACTGGTACCCAAAGAAGTGGTCTTCACACCAGTGCTCTGTAACATACTCTAGGGGGCAAAAGATGGTACATGATGGTCTGAAAACTACTTCCCTAGGTCCTGGTCCTCCCAAGCCCTTTGTTTATCACTATTAGGTATTCCTCCTAGGAAACCTATGAGGTAGATATAATTATGTCTTCAGTTTAATAACACACATGAAGGGTCAGAGAGATGGAATGACTTGCCTCGTTGAGTGGCGGCACAATAGGGATTCAAACCTAAGCCTTTCTAGTCCCAAAGCTTGGAATCCATGGTAGTAGGAGTAGGGGAAGAGAGTCATGTGCCCCTGATTAGAATCAGGACCCTTTAAATGATGATGACCCTCTTCCAGGCAAGCAGAGTGTCTCTCTGTCCTCACTCCCTTATTCTCATCCCCTCCTGAGAGGAAATGTCTGGGTTCCTTAGGGAAACTGGGAGATGCCACCAGGGAAACCAGGAGCCCCTCCCACTTGAATCTAGCAGTCTTCCTAGGGGACTAGGAACAGGCCCTTGTACAGGAAGGGGAGGAAAGGGTCTGAGGATAGGGTAAGGTGAATGATAGACCTATCTGCCTGGTTCTGCACACCTGTAGTAAAGGTCTTGTGGCACCAGAAGATGTTCCGAATGTCATCCAGCTTCTTCCAGGAGCCCTTGCGGTCTAGCAGCCCTCGAAGCTTCATGCCTAAGGACCTGGGGGTAAGGGAGGAGGAGGGAAAAGTGAGGGTGGGGTCTTATGGGGGCCACTGTGCCCTCAGACTGGAGGGTCACTTCCCAGAGTAGAGGTGCCTAACAATCCACATAGGAAAAAAAGTCTAATGCTCAATTGAGGCCCTGTGCCTGGGGGAAGCCCGGATCAAATGCAACTGTTCCTCAGAGGGATAATTGCATGTGTGGGAAAAGGTGATGCACATAGCCTATAGTGCAGACAAGTCTTCCTCACTGGTGCTTTGACCTGCTTACTCCAAGCTTCCATCTTGTCATATTCCCCTCAGCTTGCAGGACAAAGCCTCAACTGCTGAGACTGGCTAACCCATGGAGCTCCCTACCAGTTGATTTCTACTAACATTTTGAGGGTTTTCTCCCACCTTGGGCACTAGACAAGGCCAACCAAGACTACTCATCAAACATAATCAGAGACATACTTTGTACACTGAACTGGTAGAAGTGGGTTTGGCATGCAGAAGGATGTACACTTTTCATTTTGTGGATATCTATACTGTTTGAATTTTTACAGTGAGCATTATTGATGTTGTTAAAAGTAGGGTCTTGCTCTGTTGCCCAAGCTGGAGTACAAGTGGTACCATCACTGCTCTCTGTAACCTTGAACTGTTGGACTTACTTCAGCCTCCTGGATAGCTAGAACTACAGCTGCATGCACCTAGCTAACTTTTAATAATTTTTTTTTTTGGAGACAGTGTCTTGCTATGTTGTCCAGGCTAGTCTCAACCTCCTAGCCTCAAAGGATCCTCCGGCCTTAGCCTCTTAAAGTGCTAGGATTACAGTCATGAGCCACTACACCTGGCCTATTATTATTGTTTTAAGCAGTGGGTTCTGGCAATGTTGCCCAGGCTGGAATGCAGTGACTATTCACAGGTGTGGTGATCATAGCTTGCTGCAGCCTAGAACTCCTGGGCTCAAGCGTTCCTTTCCCCTAAGCTTTCTGAGTAGCTGCAACTATGGGCGTGCGCCACCATGCCTGGAAGCATTATTTTATAATAAGAAATAAATGCTTAAAATTAAATTGGTTTTCCCCCATTATCAGCGTTTAATTGAAGCTGCTTCTCCTAGAGCCATCTCCTGCATCTGTTCTTCTAAGCACCTCTCAGAAGCAAATTCTTTTGTGAAGCATTGCTTGATCTCCCCCAAACACATGTCTTGAATCTTCCACCAAACACTCTTCATTCCTTGAGTTCCATGGTAAACCCAATGGCTGCATATCATCCCCCATTATGCTGTGAGCTCTGACATATCCAGCTCATAAAAGCACTTACTAGGTGGGCTCTATCAAAGGAAAGGAAAAGAAACTTAGAACAATTAGGTCGGTGGCAATCAGTCAGCTAGGTAGGCAGTGTAAAGATGCTGATATGCCCTGAAGAGTGTGGGCACCAGGGGAAGGCAAGGAGTCATTAATGATCTGACAGATCCAGGGACAATGTCTATAAGTGCTTGCTCAGAGATGGGGGACTAGGTCAGGAGGGAGGGCCTAGGGTCAGGAAAGAGAGGGGTTGCTGGGAGCAGGGAGGGGGAAATGGGGTCAGGGATGGGGCTGAGGGCAGAGAGGTACACTGGGCATCAAAGGGCAAGGGGACATGAGTGGAAGTGCAGAGAGGGCAGTGTCCTCACGCAGGGATGGCATTGAAGAGTAGCGAGGTTGTCTTGGTGACTGAGTAGCGAATATTGGGCTCCATGTGCAGCAGGGAAGGGATATCAATCTTCATGGGAAAGCCAGGCAGGTACCGATTCCCACTGCTGAGGGTGGGAAGAATAGGAAAGGAACCAGTCAGTTGTCCCTAATGTCCATTCCCCTTAATACTTCACCTCTGTCCTACCCTCAACATCCCCAAGTCTCCCTTTTCTCCTGGCTCCTCCTCTGCCCACTCTGCTCCTGATCCGAAACAAACTCCTCACTCTTTTCCTCTCTGCCAGACCCCTGGGACATCCAGGTCCATTCTACTTCTGACTCTTGAATAAAACTGCACTTATTACAGACTCTGACTCCTCCTGCCAGGCTACTGAGGCCCCATCTTTCCCCCAAACCTTCACTTCACTCCCCTCCCTCTCCCTCTCCCTCCCAAGCCTTGGTCTTCACCTATTGCCCTGTTCCACACGAGGTGGCATCTTGGTCAAGGAAAACTTCTTGTCTGATTCCATCTCCTCAAAGCTGCTGACATCCACCATACGGGGGAAACCGGGAGCATAAATCTTCCAACTTCCAAGGGAAAGAGGTCAGAAGTGGCAGGTTAAGCTTGGGATGAACAAAAATCTTAGGGTTTTTGTGGTTTTTTGAGACAAAGTCCCACTCTGTTGCCCTGGGTAGAGTGCCATGATATCAGCCTAGTTCACAGCAACCTCAAACTCCTGGGTTCAAGCAATCTTCCTGCCTTAGCTTCCTGAGTAGCTGAAACTATAGGCATGCACCACAATGCCCTGCTAATTTTCCTATTTTTTAGTAGACCTCATCTCGCTCTTGGTCAGATTGGTCTTGAACTCCTGAGCTCAGGCAACACACCCACCTTGGCCTTCTAGAGTGCTAGGATTACAGTTATGAGCTACCACATCCATCCAGAAGTCTTAGCTTTTAAAGACATGACTTCAGATGAAAACTCCAGAAACCATTCACTTTCTGGATAGGAGACAAAGCATTAGAGTTTGCTCCCTGAGAACACTGGGCTTCACATCACAGGTAGCATTTGATGATGATGTTAATGCCCACACTGGTTTAGAGATGGGTTTGTATAGGTGAAAAGTATATACGTCTTTGCCTCTGCCGTTCTGAGAGCGAGCATGTACAAATCTTGCCTGGCACAATTCAGGAGAGACTGAGGCAGAACTCTATATGGCTTGGCACCAAGGAGGTAAAATTCCTGTGCCCAGACCAGGGGGCTGGGGCACGTAGGCACGTCGCTAGCATGTCGCCAGGATCTCCAAACTGTGGTTTTGCAAGGTTAGGATACTGCCTCCAGATGGCTTGAGGCTGAAAACAATCGGCCTTTTTTCCCCTTAGCCGTTTCCATATCTACCAAAAAGTAGGGAGTTAACCGTTTCCGTATCTACCAAAAGGCTAGGGAGTTAACAGTCTGCTTCTTCACAGCTACTATTTTGAGTATAATAGATAACTTAGAAGAATGTGTCTCATTAAAAAAGTTAGTTTGCTTTTTACAATATGTTAGTGAGGTAATAGTATGAATATTCGTTAACAACATGTTCGTGCAGCACCAGCTATTTAAGCTGGGAAGAAATAAAGATTTTTGCTATCTGCCTTAGAACAGTAGTCTCCTCTATGCCATATAATTACAATGGCCACTCATAAGAAACTTTCACGCAACAGGTTTGTGTGAAGATTCAGATCATGGCAGGTTTGGGAGTGAGGCTAAGAATGGACTCAAATTGGTGAATACTAGGGTCTCTTCTGGTATCAGGATCTGGATTACTTCAGAGAATGTTGGGAGTTGGGTATGAATTCATCGATGGTATTGAGGCAATTGTTAATACTGTTATTTTGGGTTCAGGTTCAGGTTGAAGTAGAGTTAGTTTTTTTTTGAGACAGAATCTATGTTGCCCTCAGTAGAGTGCTATGGCATCACAGCTCACAGCAACCTCAAACTCTTGGGCTTAAGCAATTCTATTGCCTCAGCCTCCCAAGCAATTGGGACTACAGGAGCCTACCACAACACCTGGCTACGTTTTTTTTTCAGTTGTCATTGTCATTGTTTCGCAGGCCCAGGCTGGGTTTGAACCTGCCAGCTCCAGTGTATATGGCTGGCCACTGAGCTACAGACGCTGAGCCAAAGTGGAGTCAGATTTGAATGAGAATCCTGGTTGGAGTTGGGCTCCCAAGGTTAGAGTTAGGAGGTTAGAGTTAGGAACAATCTGATGGAGGCTGAGGTCAGAATAAAGGTGGGGGAAGAAGTCAGAGGCCAGCCTCACCGGTAGCATTCTTGTCGGGCCTGGAGCTCCCGTTTTCTGTGATCCAGGAGGAGGGGAAGGGAATCTTGACAAATGATTCTTGCTGTGGAGAATGAAAATTACTCTTAATATAAGCTCCTTTTCAAACAATACCTTTTGCAAACCTTACCTTAACCCCACAACCCTTCAGCCCAATCCCCCAGCTGCATCCATGTTAACACATGAAGGCACCCCCATGTTCTTTGTATTTCATCAGTAGAAGGTATTTGAGACAAAGTGACCTCCAAATTATAACACTCTTCCTACCTTTTTTTTTTTTTTGAGACAGAGTTATTTTGTCACCCTTAGTAGAGTGCCATGACATCATAGCTCACAGCAACCTCAAACTCTTGGGCTCAAGTGATCTTCTTGCCTCAGTGGCCCAAGTAACTGGGACTACAGGCACCTGCCACATGCCCAGCTATTATATTTTTTACTTATATTGAAACACAGTGTCACTTTATCGCCCTCAGTAGGGTGCAATGGCATCATAGCTCACGGCAACTTCAAACTCTTGGGCTCAAGCGATTCTCTTGTCTCAGCCTCCCAAGTAGCTGGGACTACAGGTGCCAGCCACAACAACTGGCTTTTTTTTTTTTTTTTACAGTTGGGATCTTGCTCTGGCTCAGGCCGATCTTGAACTTGTGAGCTCAGGCAATCCCCCTGCCTCGACCTCCTGGAGTGCTAGGATTACAGGCATGAGCCACCTCACTGGCCTTTTTTTTCTCTTACCTCAGCCTCCCAAGTAGCTGGGACCACAGGCTCCCGCTTTTTTTTTTTTTTTTTTTAAGAGACTGGGTCTCACTCTGGCTCAGGCTGAGCTCAGGTGATCCACCCACCTCAGCCACAACTAGCTCTTAATTTTTTGCATGTTTGTCTCCTTTCTAGCCTATACACGCAATGAGGGCACAAGTCATGTTGTATTCATTTTCTGTATTCCCATGTCTAGCATGGTGCCTGCTACCTTGCCCATAACATGCACTTGATAAATGACTGATGAACAAATATATTTTGTGATGCTATTGGTGAACATATCATGGTAATGGATGGGAGTGTATAGTGCAGTCTATAATGAGCTCACTGTGGGCTGTGGAGTAACGTTCCCCAGCCTAACCTTGACTTGGAATATTCTTCTCTCAAACCTGAGAATCATCTCAACACTCAGAGCTGCCCTAGTGTTGCCTCTGGATCAGAGAGCTCTGAAAGTAGAAGGCAGTCAAGCCCAGCATCCTTGAAAGGCCTCAGATATTCTACAATGCATCCTAAGAGTGCCTCACCGAGACTTCATCTGTACTGGAAAAGCGAGTAGTAGGAGACAAGGCCTCTCCAGCTGCATTCTCTTAACATTGAGGGCTTCTTCACCAATTGAATAACTCAGCCACTAGGTTAATTCCTCTCTGGGCTCCAGAGGAATTCACTCTGGGGAAATGCAGAGGGAAGTGTGGAAAGCAAATTGCCATGAGTGAGAGAGAAGAGTGCATGTCTACCTCAGTGTGTGTGTCTAGTGACTATGTATCTCTAGAGGAGTCTCCCTTGCAATAGGACTTGAGAGGCTCACTTTTTTCAAAAAGCATTTCCTGGGAGCCCAGAGTTCCTGACCCCAGTCCTATTCCCTACACCCTGGGCTCTGTGATACCCTACCTCCAACCCCAAAAGATGCCTTCTGCAGTATACTTTTGCCCTTGCCTCTGGCCCACCTGTTCCTGGTCTCAGCTCCATTGTGCAATAGCCTTCAATCCATTGATAGCAGGGGAAGTGGGAAATGGTACCATCCGGGGCAGTGACACAGATGCTGCTGCAGTACCAGGAGTCCTTGCGGAAGAAAGCGTAGCGCTCCTTGTGCACACGCAACAGCAAGAGCTCACCTAACTCTGCTGAGCAGTGCACCTTGTACTTCTGTACCTGAGGGGACAGGTACAGAAGGTGAGAGGCAGAGAACTGCTAAAGCCGTCCTTGCCCCCTTGCAATGTGCATCTATACCTGTGCCTATTTGGGTATATAAACTTGAGTTGCTGCTAACCCACAGGATGCCTTTGTATTAGAATTAGAGAACGGCAACCCTCATTCAGCTAGAAGCAGGCACCCCACACAGTGTGAGCAGAGTGGGCACTAGTGGATTTCACTAGCCTCTTGGCCACTGAGGAACCTTTGTGTAGGTCATCAGCAAACAATCCTTGGGACTGAGGAAAGCAGGCAGATCCCCTCCAGAGAAGAGGAAACCCAGGCTTCAAAGGCTACCATCAAGTATGCTAGCACAGGACATCTCCCCATCTCCCTGCTCAGTACTCTTTCCTCTCAACCTGGATAGAGTTTATCATCAGGAAAGACCCTGACTGCAACAGCGGTGGTGATGAGATCAGAGCCACCATCCTGATTTGATGAGTCCAGGAGGAGTGATCTTCCTCTCCATCAGGGTGCCTTGCAAGCCCTGCCCCTCAGGGGTTGTGCTTCCTCTCTCCTTTGTACTCACCGATCCAGGGGTGAAGTCCCTGCCAATTCGATCCAGCCGCTTCTTGGGGCTTTCACCACATGTGCCCACAAGTGTGACAGAGATGTTGTCCAGTGTGCCAGCCATCAGGTAGGGGCCAGTAGTCACACACAGGCGATACACTGCCATGATGGAAGGGAAGGAGGGCTGCCCCCAGCAAAGCTGGCCACAGCAGCAGCCGGCCTGAAGGAGGTGAGCAGCAGGTCTGGCAGACTGGATTTCTGGGAGGCAGGGATGTAGGTGCAGGAGGGGCCTGAGGAGGGGCCCAGCTCTCTCCAGATGCTCCTGGGCTCTCTTCGGGTGCTCCTGGGCTCCGAAGCTCCTCGCTGGAGGCTTGAGCTCCCTTTCTCCGCCCACAGCTTGCACCCTAATACTTATTTGCGTGACTCTAGCACAGCCGGTCCCTCTGGCTGGCTCGCCCAGATGGATATCAGGAGTCTAGGTCCCACTGGAAGGGAGGGACCAGATGCTGAGATGGAGTCAGGGAGGAGGTAATGCCTGTGTAATTGGAACACTGCCCTTCATCTGGTCAGGGGCCCAACTGATGCTCTGGGGCCCTTGCCCACCCACTTCCCAACTTCTTTCAAGACCCTTTTCTCTGCTCTCCTAGCCAGACCAGAGCTCGAGGTAGCTGCATTCCTACACGTGAATCATCCATGTGAATCACTACACAGAGGTGAGCCATACTTGGCCACAAATCTCACAGCCATACACAGCTGAGTCGCACACGCATTCCAGCAGCCGGCAGGTAATCAGAAACACCTCTCTTATCATTACACCCATCTCCCCAGGCCCTCTCTGTCCCCAGCCTTTGGAATAGGGGCGGCCAGGAAAACAAAGTGGAATCCTGGCTCACAGCGTCTGAAGGCCTCATGTGGCATTCTTTCCACTCCAGGCCCGCCCTGGGCCTGCGGGACCGTAGGCGGTGGCACAGGTGCCAGAGGTGTCCGAGATCTGGGTCACAGGAGCTGGAGAGAAAGCTTTTGCGAGGTAATTCCCGTAGCCCGCAGTGGCCTCGCGCGGCCAATCCTGGCGCTGCACAATTCAAGCCTCCCGCGATGCTCTCTAGTCCCTGCGCCCCAACCGCTCCCGGGCCTTTGAAAGGGGCAAAGAAAGAAACAATCGGCATCAGGCGGCTTCTTTCGCTTCCTGGAGTCTGTGCCAGAAGCCTCGGAGTTCACACACTATTCTCCGTCGGTTTTGTAAGGCTGGACTTCCCTGTATGCAAATCTCTTATAGATAAGAGAGAGAGTATATGGTCGGAAGCCCGGATAGCTCAGTCGGTAGAGCATCAGACTTTTAATCTGAGGGTCCAGGGTTCAAGTCCCTGTTCGGGCGTACATTGTATTTTAGAATGCAATTAACATGTTTTGCTCCTTACTAATAAGACAATAGAAAATGATAACAAGAGGGGTTATCTGGTTTTATAAATAAATGGTATTAAGGGGAAATGGAACATGCTTTCCAAAAGATAGAGTTGTAGAGCGAAAGAAAATACGTTTTAGGGTAGTTACATATGTATGTCATATATTGTAGTACTTTAAATTTTCTAGTAGCCACATTAAAAAAAGTTTTAAAAAAGGAGAAATAAAATGTAGTAAAATATTTAACCCGATATCCCAAAGTCTTATTTTAATATGTAATTAATATTTTAAATTATTAATACAATTTTGTCCTTGTGCACAAATCATTCTATATACAATGTATATAGCAGCTGACAGTGCATTTCTATTTATATTCCGGGTGCTCAATAGCTGTGTTCACTATATTTTCCAGCAGACTTTCTTTTGTTTCCCGTTGTTTTCTATAAACAACGGGTGGATGGTGATAAACAAACAGAATAGAACAAAGCAGTAATGAATACAATTTCTGAAAGGTGTCTTCCGCGGATGGGTTCCATGGTGTAATGGTTAGCACTCTGGACTCTGAATCCAGCGATCCGAGTTCAAATCTCGGTGGAACCTTTGTATTTTACCTTAATGTTACATTTTGCCTTAATGTTAATATTATCCTGTGTTAGTTTCATTAAACGACATATTCTCTTTACGACCTGGGAACATTTGAAAACCAAAAGCGATTCACGACACTCATCTTTGAGCTTTCCGCCCTGGGCAATAGGATTCTCTAGTGCACACCGCCAGGAGGAAATGCAGTAAATCTTCTAAATATATTCATATATTCGAGGTTGCGCTAATTTTGAGTTGAAAATGTTATCTTTGGAAACACGTTAAAATAGAGATCAGTTATGAAGACATTAAGATTTCTTCACTAGTTTCTATCCTGTCTTGATTTAAGGTTGAGAAGCTGATGTAAGATCTGTCTGGAAGACTAGTGATGGAGGTAGGGGTGAAACCACTAGCAGGGACTTTATAAAACTAAAGAAATTTTCCAAATGACCTCTTGTGAAATAATTACTGTGTGCTTAAAGAGAAAAACCTCCCTGGCAGCGGTGGGATTCGAACCCACGCCTCCGAAGAGACTGGAGCCTAAATCCAGCGCCTTAGACCGCTCGGCCACGCTACCTGCCTCAAACAACCTTTCCCTGTTCTCTTCCTAAGAGACTAGAAGGAAGAAGTGGGCCAAAGACTAAGGAATCAAATTGATTGATGTCCTTTTCCCAGATGTTTCCAACCAGGAATGGGAAACCGTTGAGACTCCTGACCACATTAGGAGCAGATGATAGAACAAATCAACCAAAAGAAACAGACACACAGAAATTTACAACAAAAAATATTTATTGGGTAGGGCCACATCCGGGAGTGGAGGTGCGCCTGAACCGGAAGCACACCCCAAGCAGATAGCCAGAGCTCTGCATTCGTTCATATTTCGTTGTTTGCCCTCCCTGCTTTTTGCGAGCCCTCATTTCCACCTGGCTCATAAGCTTTGCGCCGGTTATTTCTATCTGTCTGGCTTCGGAGATCCAAACCGCACGCTCTTCACACGCCCTGCCCAATTCCTTCACACCCTTCCCAAACCTGCCCCTTTCCCATTCTACTACCCGTAAGTCACAGGACGCCAATGCCCACCAGGTGGCTCTGTGGCGCAATGGATAGCGCATTGGACTTCTAGTGACGAAAAAGCGATTCAAAGGTTGTGGGTTCGAATCCCACCAGAGTCGATTTTATTTGAATTTTTTTCTTTCCTTTTTATCCTACTTTCCTCAAAGACCCCCCCCCCCAATCCCTTTTTCCCCTACCCTATCTGTTTTCCACCTGGTTTCAGTTCCAACCTCAGTCTCCACTCTGCTCTCTTCTTTACTTACCTGTCTGTCCCGGAGCTTGGGCCATGGAGAGCAAGACTGGGGGTGGGAGACAGAAGGGAAGGGAAAGTGGGCGTGGACACCGAGATAAAGGCAGGCCCCTGGCTCGGGGACACACGGGGATTTAATAACCACTTTATTCCATGCACTAGGGACTTGTAAAGGAACCGGGACTCGGCGGAGAGCAAAGAGTGTACAATCCTAGACGCAAGGAGGAGGGGGTCCGGGAAAAGGGACAAGAACCAGGGAAATATATATTTATATAGATACTCTAATATAGACCACATCTCACCCGCGCGCTGAATCCGCGCGCCCCGCCGCACTCCCCAATACCTCCTCGCCCGGACGCCCGGGTCCCTCTGCTGCCCATGGGCTGGAGTCTCTACTCCACCCCCAGTCCCCGCCTCCATCCCCCCCCCCCCAAAACTCAGGGCCAAGGTCTCCAGAAAGCGGTTGGCGGGGGTGGCGGGGCCTTGGGCGCCCCGTCTTGTTTGTGAGGCGGCGGTGGCGGCGGCAGCAGTCCTGTGAGGGGCGCTGGAGCGCCGCAATCCCTGGCGCGGGGGGAGCAGAGGGATGAGGACCACGCGCAGCGCGGGCTAGGGGGGCCCTGGTGCACTGGGGGGCGCTGGTGCAGCGCGAGGCCTAGGGCGGGTGCGGCGGGATCCAGCGGAGGGCGCGGCGCTGGAGACCTCGGATCTACCGGATCCGGTCGCGGCAGCTTGGGGCGCAGGTAGCCGTGCAGCGCGGAGAAGAGCTGGGCGCGGGCGGCTGGGCTGGCGTCGTGCGCAAAGGCAGCCAAGCGAAGGAGGCACTCGCGGAAGCCGGACAAGTAGCAGCTGGCGAGCGCCTCGGCGTCCTGGGCTGGGGACCGGGGAACCCCTGGAGCCGCGGCGGCGGGCGCGGCGGGCAGGAGCACAGGCGTGCAGGGTAGGGACCCAGCAGGGGTGAGGGAAAGGACGGAGCGCAGAGATACAGAGGCCGGACAGGCGCACAGAGACAGGAAACCAGATGGACGGAGAGAGAGAGAAAATGAGAGACACAGACAGATACGCGCGGGTGTTATTAACCTCGCCTCGGAGCAGAACCTGCCATTCCCCAAACCCACCGTCCTCCGCTGGGCCCGCCCAGTCTTCCCCAGCCCGAGTCTCCACTACTCCCCTCGCCCTCCCTCTGCTGCCCCACCCCCGCGCTGTACCCGGGGGCTCCACCCGGCTTCGCTCCCTCAAGTAGCCCACGGCGAACTCCAGTATTTCTGCTTTCTCCAGCTTCGGGTTCCGGAGGTTCTACAGACGGGAGGGGAGGGCGCAGAGACAGACAGGGGTGGGGAGAGAGGGGGAAAGTGGCAGGGGGAAGAAGGGAGGGACGGATGCGGGAGCTGGGGGTGCCCGGAATTTGATTTACCCGCGGCTTACAGAACGCGCGACTGAATGCGGAGCGGATGACCAAGGATGGTCATGCCCCACCCTGAGAGGAAACTGTCCAACCCGAGGGATGGACCCAATACCCGTTGAGTGAGGAGGGGATTTGAAACAGCAACTCAGGGAGTGAAATTAACCACTGACAGAACTGAAGCTGGATGCTCTGAAGGGGGTGGGAGAACTGAAGGGGGCCTTTAGGTAGCCAAAGGGTGAAACTAACAAACCGTGGGAGTGAAATTTACAGATCCAGGCGTGAAACTTACAGACCCCAGGGGGTGGTGTAGAAGATCGCGATGCGAGAGCCAGAGGGGGTCTGGGATGGGATTCCAAGGGCGGGACTCGGGTCAGGATGCTTTAGGGCCATGATCACCAATCCAGCGTACGTTCCCACCCCATTGAGAAACCCTGGGACGCGGGTACCGGATGCCTGGGGGTCTGGGGCTGGCAGAGGGACTGACCTGGTCCCGGGTCCGCTCTAGCAGGAGCAGCCTCAGCTCTTCCAGGCTGCGGTTGATGCGGTCCCGGCGCCGCTTCTCCACAAGCGGTTTCAGCATCTGCGACCAGCGGGAAAAGGGGAGCGGGCCGACCGGACCGATACTCAGCGCGGTCGCGCTGGTGTCCAGATCCCGCCGCTGGGAGAGCCGGGCTTCCACCCCTTCCCCGAGGCCCCCAGTTCGATCCCTTTCCGCTCCCCTAGGGCCAGTTTCTGTAGCTCGCCTCCTCTCTCTCCCGGGTCTTCCGCATTCTCCTTTCTGAGACTCGTCCTCCCGCCTCCCCTCTCTGTGTCTCTCCTTCTCTTTTTCTCTCTACGTCTCCGTCTCGTGCAGTATCTCTCTGTGTCTCAGTGGAGAACTTTGAGGACCCTCTTTGCTCGCAAGCACTTGGGCCGCACGGTTTCGGGCTCAGAGCTGGCGGCCCTGAGTGTAGAAAGGGAGACACCTAGCGCGACCGCTCCTCTTCTCCCTCAAACCCTTCTAGGCCATCACCCTTCTCCACTGGTTCTCGTCTTACACTCGGACTCGGCCTCTGGAACCAATGTCCCGGGGGCTTCTCCATAAGACCACATTGGACCAGCTTCGGCTCACAGATAGGCAGAAGTGCCTATCTTCTCCTGTTTGTTCCCACCCTCCTCCCTTGGTTCCATCCCCTTGCTTATTTTACTCAAACTCCAGCCCCCTCCCAGCCCTCCTGGCCACCAGGTGCCGAGCCCTCATTACCCAGGGCCCTAGACCTGTGCTTCCACCGCCCACGCAGGTATTGCTCTGACCTGGTCCTCTTCTTTATACTTTATAGCTTCCTCTACAGCTCCTGGTTTCTTGGGTCCCCGGGCACCTCTCTCTTTCCACCCCTGTGTTCCCAGGCTCTCCCCCGACCCACTATATCTGGCCTCGGGGCCTCTGCTCACTCTCCCCTCCCGCCTCTCACCTTGGGGCCGTCCCTATTCTCAGTTCGATCCCGGGTGACCATTACTCCTCCGGACCCTGGTGTGGACCGGATCCCAGCTAGCCTGGAGCCTTATATTCCGCGGTGCCAGGGTAGGAGGGATGGGACCCAGACCCGCCCCCTTCAGCACCCAGATTCCGCCGGCTAGGACCCCCGGCACGAGGCTCCCGGAAAGGGGAGGAGTGAAAGGGGGAGGGGAAGGAAAGGAATTGTCCTGGGAGTGTGGGAAACGAGGGGCGAATGGACACTGACTAGTTTAGGGACCATAAGGCTGTTTATAGGAGGCGGGACCCAGCTGGAGGGAGGAGGCTACTAGGGGCAGAGGGAGATTAGGTTATTTGGAACAGAACCCATTTAAGGATGAAGTTTCGAGTTTCCCCAGAATTGAAGCTTTCTGGGAGGCTCACTGTACCCTCACTATCTCTGAAATAAAAGTTAGCACCCCTAATCTCCGCCCCCCAATGAATTTTATATATCTTCCCCAAACTTTGCCTTCTACTCAGGATAGGCAGCAAGCCGTGTGTTTAGTGGATCTGCCTCACTGAAGAAGTGTTCTGCCAGGAAGTAGAAGAGCCACTCTGCTCTATGTCAGTTCCATTCAAGTCCCCTAACATCTGCAGGCTCACTGTGCTATGGACACTGGTCTAGGCTAAAAGGTTCACACTGAGACGTGCCATAAAGACCCAGCTTATCCTGCAAGACCATCTAGTGTGGAAAAGAGGTGTCATCAAGTAGCTATCACCTCAGAGTGAAGTAGGTGCTCTGGGAAGAGTCTCCTTGAGGGTGGCTGAACTGAGGGAACTTAAGGAAGAGGAAGCAAGTGTTTGAAACATAGGAATGAATGAAGAGATGTTTGCGCTTATAGTACAACTATTTTATTCAAAATTGATCATAGAAGATTCAGAAGTAGCTCACTGGATGCCTTTGGAGGCCCTTTGGGATTGTGAGGGGGCAGGGAGCAGGCAGTTGTCCTAAAGGGCCATAAGAGGGATACAAAAATAGGATCAACACCCACCTCAAACCAAGAGCATGGCTCTCTGCATAATGATGCGCGCACATTCGGAGGCTTCAGGATAAAGTGCTGGAGAAAATAAATCAAAAATTGAAAGGTACAGGAAGACTGCCGAGGACAAAGACACAGAAGGACAGGGTTACAGACCGAGACGGAAGATAGCTGTGAAGTCAGAGAGAAGTACGGTTTTCTCTAAGCCCTCCTAGAGCCCCTCCACACCTTGGTTTGGTGTTTTTGTTTTTTTCACGGAGCCTGCCTTGCCAAAGCCCCAGCCCAGAGGGGCACAGACCTTGAGAGAGGGGATCCGGTTTGGGATCAGAGCCCCCCAAACATCCCACCTCCCCCTACCTTGGCCAAATGGGAGCGCAAATGTGTGGCACTAGCAGCCCCCGCTGCCCCCCTCCTTGGGAACCTGGGCTCAGGCTGAGTTTTTCTCACCTGCACGCGAGGCTTGGGGGCCGGAGCTGTTCGCACCCAGGTGTGGGGCCGCCCCTGGCCATATGGGGCGCCTTTATGGCCTGGTCGCCGGATCCTGCGGCTGGAGGAAGGATGGCCTGGCGCTCCACCTAAGTTGCCATAAGGAGCCAGTCCTTCCTTGAGGCGCTGTTCTACGCTACCGGCTTGGCTGGTTCTAGCTTAACCTCTTACAACTTCAGCTTAAACCATGAGGCACTTATTACAAATAGCATTGGTGGTTCAGTGGTAGAATTCTCGCCTGCCACGCGGGAGGCCCGGGTTCGATTCCCGGCCAATGCAAGCTACGAATTTTTTTTTCCTTCCCCCAAAAGGGCACGTTATATTTAACGACCTAAGAAGCATCTTCGTTTAAACATTTCTACTAAATATTAAATTTAGCATTTTGACGATCCCAGAATTTGAAGCCCCAGACCTAGATCCTGATTCCTCATGTTCTCAAACTCCCCTCCTCCCAGCCTGGAGGTCTTACCGACTCCACACCCCTCACTCCGCCCCCAACCCACACCTCCACAGGCGTGACCCTGAGAAAGGACATGATACTCGGATCCCTGCCCCGGGGGGTCTCCCGGCCCTCCACTGGGGGAGGGGTCGGGTCTCTCCGCCCTACACACTCGAAATGCCTTACTCTTTGCATTTCTTTTCTTCTATCTTTTACTTTCTGTTCTCTCTGAATCACCCTCCCTTTTCTTAAGTTCATGGATCTGGCTGGGCCTTCTGGTCTCTCTGTCTTTCCGTGTTTCTGAGTGCCTCTCCTGTTCTTTCCAGATCTCTTAGCCACTTCAGTTCTGGGTCTTCAGTTGTCTTGTCCCTCCGCCTCTCTGATTCTGGGTCTCTCCTTTCTCGCAGCATCTGCGTCTCCGCATCAGGGTCTCTCCAGGTGTCTGAGATCACTCGTCGTCTCTCCGGGTCTCTGTCGCCTCCCAGGTCTCTGCGCTCCCACGTTCCTGCCATCCCCTGTAAGCAAGGGAAGCTCGTTCACACCTCCAAGTTTTAGACACCTCCCCTCCCCGCCCCTTCCCGGCTGCTTTGATCCCGCACGCGTCAGGCCGACGGGAGGGCTGGCAGACGCACGGCCACCTGCCGCGGCCACTTGTGGGAGGGGACGGGGCGGCCCGGGTCTCCCAGACCCGCCGCTCTAGCTTTCTGCTCTCTTCCCGCGCAATCTGCTCCCTCCACGCCCCTCTTCTTGGCACGGTCTCCAGCTGCTGCCAGGGCTTGCGTGGCCAGGATCTCCCGTGTGCGGAGTTTAGGTCTCGGTCTTTATCTGTCTCGCGTCTTTGTAACTCACCCCAAGTCTGTGTCTCTGTCTCCTGTCTTTTTCGCCTAACCGCTTCATCTCCGGTTGGGTTTGGATCTCCGTGATTGTCAGTGACTGCCAATGCTCTCTTCTCAGCTCTAAGCTGTGACAGTGGCTCTCAGAAGGAAATTGTCAAACAATCTGGGCATCTATGCGTCTGCGATGCAGCTACTGTATTTATTTGTTCAGTTGGTATTTCTGGAGCGCCTCCTGTGTACCAAGTATCATTAGGCATTGGAAGTACTTGGGTTCCGGGGTATCCTGACACTTATATCAGAGCTGGGAAAGAAGAGAAAATAACTAAGAAAGCAGAAAATAATATAGTTCCAAATGGTTATAAGACTGTGGGAAGAAAACAAAGATACAAAAAAACAGTTGTGACAATGACTTGAACGTGAAATGCCACTTATTCAGGGCGGTCAGAAGCTGCCTCTATGAGTAGGTGACATTGTGAACCTAGGGCAGCCGGCGGTCAGGAGTCCCGACAAAAGGAAGAGCAAGCACAAAGACTTTGGGGCAGGAAAGCGCTTTCCTGCTGGGAGCTGCAGAAAGAGGGCCAGGGAGCCTGGGATGGAAAATTGAAAGAAAGGCAGAGATTATGTGAGAGAGGAAGGAATGGCACATCCTATAAGGCCTTGAAGACTCCAGAAGGACTGTGGGTTTTAGTCTGGGGTCAAGGGGAAGCCAGCAAGGGATTTTCACTAAGAAAGTTCTACTTCCAACTTACGTTTTAAAAGATCACTTTGGCTGCTATGCAGAGAATGGAAGCAGAGAGTTCACTTGGGGAGCTGAAACAGTTTTCCAGTGAAGACATAATGTTGGCTGCTACTGAGGTTTTGGCGGTGGATAGAGAACATGAATGGGTTACTTCTAGGTCACTGACTTAAGTACAGTCTTGCGTCACTTAATTATTGAAACAGGGTCTGAAAAATGTGCTGTTAGTGATGCCAACATCATTGAGTGTGCTTAATCAAACCTAAATGTTATTGTCTACTTAGGCTAGATGGCATACCCCATTGCTCCTAGGGTACAAACTTATACAGCATGTCACTGTTGAATTATTGTAAACAATTATAACACAATGATATTTGTGTATTTAAACATAGAAAATGTAGAGGCCCTGGCAGAGGATCACTGGAGGACTGGAGTTGAGACCAACCTGCGCAATATCTTCAGACACCCTCTCCACCTTCCACCCCCATCTCTATAAAAAAATAACTTTTAATGGTGGCACCTGTGGCTCACCACCCCATATGCCAGAGGTGGTGGGTTCAAACCCAGCCACGGCCAAAAACTGCAAAAAAAAACTTTTACGAAATTTAACCCAGCATGAAGGTGTCCACTCTAGGTTTTAGCTACTCCAGAGGCTGAGGCAGGAGGATCATTTGAGGCCAGGAGTTTGAGGCTGTAGTGAGTTAGGATCACACCATTGCATTCTAGCCTGGGTGACAGAGTGAGACCATATCTGTCAAAAAAAGAAAGAAAGAAGAACACATGACACAATGATAAGAAAGCTACAAGAGATTTCACTAGATGATAGAAATTTTTCAGCTTCATTATAATCTTATGGGAGCACTGTTGTGTATGGGGGACATTACTGGCTCAAATGTCCTCATAGGATGCATGACTGTAATTGGGTAGATAGTCGTTCTTTTTACTAAGATGGGAAATACTTTGGGATTGAGGATAGAAGTTTGAGGAGAGAACCAAGTATTACGCTTTAGCCGTGTTAGTTAAGATCTCCTCTCAGACTTTCCAGTGGAGGTTACACAGGCTGGAGGTACGTGAGTTTGGAGATCAGACCTGGAGAGTAAATATGGGGGAGCGATTGGGTGTGGATGGCTTTTAATGCTATGAGACTGGAGGACCTATGTAGAGAGTGTGTACAGAAAAAGAGCTGAGCATTGACCCCTGAAACATCCCAACTCTTACTTAGAGGTGAGTTGAGGAGGAAGAATTGGCAAAGGAATTTAGAGTGGCCAGAGGGGTAGCAGGAAAACCAAGGAGGCTGAGTTTCTGGAAACCAAAGAAAGAGAGTGTATGAAAAAGCAGACTTTGTGATCTATTGCACAGCATGGTGACCACAGTTAATATTAACATATTATATATGTAAAATTTTGAAATTGCTAAAGAAGTAGGTGTTTGTTTTGTTCTGTTTTGTTTTGTTTTTGAGACAGAGCCTCACTATGTTGCCTTTAGAGTGTTGTGGCTTCATAGCTCACAGTAACCTCAAACTCCTGGGCTCAAGCAAGTCTCTGCTCAGCCTCCCAAGTACCTGGAACTATGGGTGCCCCGCTCGCTCTTGGTCAGGTTGATCTAGAACTCCTGAGCTCAAGCAATCTGCCTATCTTGCCCTCCCAAAGTGGTAGGATTATAGGCATGAGCCACCACGCCCGGCAAAATATCTTAAATGTTCTTACCACAAAAAAATTTTTAGTCTAAGTGGAATGGAAAGCCAGTGGAAAATTGTCATTAGGAAAATTATATTCCTAATAAATATAACTTTATATGTTAAAATTACACTATAGGCTAAGCACCTGTAGCTCAAGTGGCTAAGGCACCAACCACATACACCAGAGCTGCCAGGCTAGAATCCAACCTCGGTCCGCCAAACAACAATGACAACTATAACCAAAAAATAGCCAGGCGTTGTGGCAGGCACCTATAGTCCCAGCTACTTGGGAGGATGAGGCAAGGGGATCACTTGAGCCCAAGAGTTTGAGGTTGCTGTGGCCAGTGATGCCACGGCACTCTACCCAGGGCAACAGGTTGAGACTGTCTCAAAAAAAAAAAAAAAAAAAAGTTACACATTAATTAGCTTGACTTACTCATTCCACAATCATACATCACATACGAGTATATACAATTATTTGTCAAGTGTTTTTTGTTTGTTTGTTTGTTTGTTTATTTTTGAGACAGAGTTTCACTTTGTTGACCTTGGTAGAGTGCTACGGTATCATAGCTCACAGCAAGTTCAAACTCTTGGCTCAGGTGATTCTCTTGCCTCAGCCTCCGAAGTAGCTGGGACTACAGATGCCCACCACATGCCTAGCTATTTTTAGAGACAGAGTCATGCTCTCGCTCAGGCTGGTCTCCAACTCCTGAGCTCAAGCAATTACCACCTTGGCCTACCAGAGTGCTAGGATCACAAGCATGAGCCACCTTGCCCAGTATTTGTCCATTTTAAATAATCAATAAGTGGGTTTTTTTTTTTGACCCCGTATCCAACAAGAATAAATAAAATTTTGAAAAAAAGAGAGCAATCACTCTAAGTTGCCAAGAAATCAAGCAAGGCAAAGGCAGAGAAGCAACCATCTAATATGGCTCTTGTAAGTCATACAAGACCCAGAGGAGAATGACTTCTGCGCTTGTGCCATTTGAGTGGGTTTAAGTGAGAATGAAATGTGAAGGCAGGCAGGTAGTGGCTATAGACGACCTGGACACGTTTTGCTATCACTAGGGAACAAAAAAATGTGTGGCATCTAGGAGCACAGAAAGCAGAAGAGGGTTGCTAGAGTAAGTTT
The DNA here is from genome assembly GCF_000181295.1 of Otolemur garnettii. NCBI lineage: Eukaryota > Metazoa > Chordata > Mammalia > Primates > Galagidae > Otolemur > Otolemur garnettii. The sequence continues at coordinate 11,142,723 of NW_003852441.1, read as the reverse complement.
GACACTGATGGGAACAGCCAAGCCCAGGGCGGAGGTTGGGGGGTGGGGTAGACCAGTACCAGATACATATATCAACTTCAGCAGTAGGGAAAACCCTTTTCCCATGTGAGGTGGGGAGAAGGGTGGGGGTGGGTTGGTTTGTGAGAAGCATGACCCTCTTTCTCTAAGAACAATGGAGCAAGCCCATTGCTGAAGCAGGGAGAGCTATAGGTCCTTTGAAGACAAAGAAGGTGTAAAATGTTCCTTTTGAATAGGATTAAGAGTTTGAGATGTGGGACCAAGAATTTCAGCAGAGGCCAATTCACCATAAAACTAGGGAAGTTTGGGAGCCTTCACATACACAAGAGGGCCCTGGCACAGGACCATATGCTTCTGTAAAATTTGCAAACTATAGAACTTTTCACTGCAAGTGGTAAAGACCAGTTTGTTTGTTTGTTTGTTTGTTTGTTTTTCTCCTCGGCTGCTCCTTTGTCACACTCTCCCCCTGGTACTGGAGTGACTATGGGCATTTTGGGGATCTCGTTATGGGGAAGGTAAATAAGGAGACACATGAGATATGGAGTTTCATGGGATGTGTTTAGGTGATGTGCAGTCACTTCCACATATAGTGTAGGAATGGCTTGCAGGGACACTCCTGGCCCCTGTGCCCAGTCATCAGACTTTGTGCTGTGTGAGTGCCGGGCCAGAGGACACATGTGATATGAATGTGTCCACGATGAGTACATCGAAAAGAAACAAGATTTGAACTAGAGCCAGGAGCTAGTTTGAGGAAAGTACTATAGAGGTGCGCAGTTTGTTAATACAAATCCCTGTGATTTATTTTTCCAGACATTATGGCATTTGGCAGCTTTTTCAATTTACAAGTTGTAATCTCTCCTTTCACTCTAAGTATTACTTTTTAGGCTCGGCGCCTATAGCTCAGTAGTTAAGGCACCAGCCACATACACAGGAGTTGGCAGGTTTGAACCCAGCCAGAGCCTGCTAAACAACAATGACAACTACAACAAAAAAAAACCTAGTGTTGTGGCAGGTGCCTGTAGTCCCAGCTACTTGGG
>NW_003852441.1:11136698-11141058 GCF_000181295.1 Otolemur garnettii | reverse complement strand
CTCTATATGTTTTTTTGTTGTTTTTTTTTTTGTTAGTTTTTTGTCTCTATATGTTTTGCTAGCCTCTGTGTAAGCATGAGCTGTGTCTGTGTGCATTGTGACTGTGTCCATGTCTATCACAGCCTAATGGTGTGTGTATGGCAAATGTCTTTTTCCTAACTGTTCTCTCAAGCAGTGGGACACATTGGGCCTAGGGGAAGGAAGCTTGTGTCCCACACGTGCTAGGACTTAGGGAGGTAGACTGCGGAAGGAAGGAGACAACACAGCTGGAAGAGTGTCTCAGCTTCCCTTACCCCTGCTGTGACATCTCTGCAGGCCTGGGTTCCCAGGCTCAGCTCCTCCCTCTTCAAAGGGAAGCTAGCTTCCTGTGATCCCCTGGGTTCCAGTGGGGAGGGTGAGAGATGGGGGTTGAGAAGCAGAAGTACCAGGCCTGGGAGCCAAGGAAGAACCAGGATAGAAGATCCAAGTCCTGCCTTCCTCAGTTTGCCTTGGGAAGCAAAACTAAAGAAAAGAAAGGGACCCTGGCAAGAAAAAAGGAGAAGGAACATTGAGTCTGGGCACTGTGGCTCAGGCCTATAATCCCAGCACTTTGGAAAGTGGAGGCAGGATGGCGGTGGGGGAGGGGGAGAAAGAATATCTTGACGCCAGAAGTTTGAGACTGGGGGCAGCTATCAGCCCACCAACGTAGGCTACAGAGCAAGGCTATGTGGGACATACTGTGGGCCCAACTCTCTTCTACTTTTCTAGGCCTTGGGGATATAGCACCAAACAAAATAGACAATGGTCTCTGCCCTATGGGTTATATGTTCTTGTGGCAGAAACAGTGAATGCATTTTATCCAAACATAACATTTGATGGATGATACAATAAAGAAAAATAAAGCAGAAGAAAGTGAAACTGTAATTAATTTTATTTTATTTTTGAGACAGAGTCGCACTTTGTAGCCCTTGGTAGAGTGCTGTGTCATAGCTCACAGCAACCTCAAACTCTTGGGCTCAAGGAGTCCTCTTACCTCAGCCTCCCAAGTAGCTGGAACTACAGGCACCCACAATGACCATCTATTTTTAGAGACAAGGTCTCACTCTTGCTGAGGCTGGTCTGGAACTCCTGAGCTCAGGCAATCCCATCTTGGCCTCCAAAATTGTAATTTTAGATGTTGCCATCACAGGAGGAATCATTGAGAATGTGAAATTTAAATAGTGAATGGGGCAGATTACAGGATACCTGGGGAAGAACATTCTAGGCAGAGAGAACTGCTAGCATGAAGGCCCTGAGGTGGCAGTATGCCCAGATTGTCAAAGAAACAGAGAGCAGCAAGTGGGCTGGCAAGGCTGGGTAGAAGGTAGCCAGTTTGGGGGCTCTGGGGGAAGCACCCCAGTAGAACCTTCTAGGTTATTATATGGTCTGTGTGAGGACCTACTAATCATCCCCAAGTGAAAGGAGAGGAGAGCTTTTCTTCTATACAGTGTGGCCATAAACTTCGTGTGCAATTTAAAATTGCACATTATTTTAAATTGCACATGAGCTTTATGGCCACCCTGTATTTGTCTGTGTATATATATGTGTATACACACACACACACACACACATATATATAGATTTTTTTAATTTCATTTTGATTGAGGGACTTTTTTTTAAAGGCACTCAAATGTCAATTTTATTGTTTCTCTATACACACACTTATTTGCTACAAAAAAGATACAACACATCAAAACTTCCTTTCATTGCAATTTGTGAAAACCAGAAACTCTAATCAATTATTAAGCTCTAGCCAAACTGCCAAATGTTTCCTTCACACTCTTTTCCCACAGGTTACTTTGCTGCAAATTCTTTATCCTGCAGACTTCAGGCTTCTAAAACTCATGGGAATACTTGAGACCTATTGGTGATTCTTCAGGTCAAATCAAAAAGGAGAGCTAAAGTACACTGGTTATTCAAATACATGCAAACTACACTGATCCCTTCATCAGTTACTGGCATTGAAGGAATAAGGAAAAGGTACAAGAAAAAACCTTACAGAACTCATTGTAGATTATCAGAATTATTGGTATACATCTATGTCCTTATTTAGCAAGCTTTCTCAACTTGCGGCATAAAAGTACCAGCAAAAACCAAAACTACAAGAATGTTTTTGGTGAAAATGACTCAGTGTCATCATTCCCTATTCTAGCATTTTCAGAAGGATCCCAATTGGTAGACATGCCGTGACTGCAGCGACATTGGAATGGTTTACTGTAGTCATTCTGAACTCCTTAGAGTCCAGTGTCCTTCAATCGTCTTCCAATCAGAGAAAACTTGCTGATTAAAATATATCTCAGTCTTGCCAGCCTTTCTCTCTGCACAGATAACAGCGTCCGTATTCCTTCTCCTTACAAGAGGCCAGCCAACTCCAACATCCTGGAAGATGCTTTCTCTATCCTGTTGCTGGGTAAAACCTTCTGGTAGAGAGGAAGGGAAGTCGGTGCCCGGGTTGAGGGACAGTTTACTAAGGTTCTTTATTAACGTTTCTGAGAAGTTGTGTGAAGACTCACAAGATGAATCTTCTTCAGTGAGTATTTCTGAAGACTTTGGGATCAAGGTTGGGTCAAACGTTTGTGATGGATCCATTGCAGCCCACGCTGACCTGTTAGCTCTTCTGGGACCTGTGAGTCCCTGCAGAAGGGCGAGGAAGCCTCCGCAGCCAAGAACAAACCCGGAAACCCGAACGCCAACAACTGGCAGTGAAGGAGCCAACCTGTTTGGGGACTTTTAATTTTTATATAATTTCAAACTTTCCACAAAGTTGCAAAGATTTCCTGTAAACTCTTCTCAGGTCTATTAATTGTTACATTTGTCCTAATTGCTTTACGATTTCTCTTCAAATATTATATAGTTGTAAATGTGTTATAAATATGTGTTTTCTGAACTATCTAGGGCTGAAATGGAAATATTGGGCTCTTTTAGCCCCTAGCTACTCAGTATGTGTTTCCTGAGAATAAGGATATTTGTAGCATAATGGTATACATAATGGTACTATTATCAAAATCAGACTATTTAAATTAATACAGTCAGACTACTTAAGAAATAGTCCACACAGTCCATCACATGCTGCATTTAATTGTTATGTCTCTTCAGTCTTATTTATCTATTTATCTTCTTTCTTTCTTTTTTATTTATTTCTTTTGAGACAGTTTCACTTTGTTGCCCTGGGTAGAGTGCATGGCATCATAGCTCACAGTAACTTCAAATTCTTGGGCTCAAGTGATTCTTTTGCCTCAGCCTCCCTAGTAGCTGGGACTGCAGGCACCTGCCACAACACTTAGCTATGGTCTCAAACTCCTGAGCTCAGGCAATTCGCCAGTCTCAGCCTCCCAGAGTGCGAGGATTACAGGCGTGAGCCACCACCACACACTGCAGCTATCTACTTATTGTCAAGGCAGGATCTCAGTTTGTTGCCTAGGCTGGAGGACAGTAGCCCAATCATAGTTCACTGCGACCCGTAATTTCTGGGCTCAAGTGATCTTCCTGCCTCAGCATTCTAGTAACCAGGACTACAGGTTCACACTGTCACACCCAGCTAATTTTTTTTTTTTTTTGAGACAGAATCTCAAGCTGTCACCCCAGGTAGAGTGCCATGGGTCATAGCTCACAGCAACCCCAAACTCTTGGGCTCAAGTGATTCTCTTGCCTCAGCCTCCCAAGTAGCTGGGACTACAGGCGCCCTCCACAACACCTGGCTATTTTTGTTGTTGTTGTTGATGACGTTGCACTTGTCATTGTTGTTTTTGCTGGCGCAGGCCAGGTTCAAACCCACCAGCCTCAGTGTATGTGGCCAGTGCCCTACAGGAGCTGCCCCAGATAATATTTTTATTTTTTATTCTTTATGTTGCCCAAGCTGATCTCCAACTCCTGGGCTCAAGTGATCCTCCTGCTTTGGCCTCCCAAAGTGCTGGGATCACAGGCACTTTGCTCAGCCCTCAGACTGATTTAATCCGGAAGAATCTTTCTTTGTTGTTTTAGACCTTGACAGTTTTGGAGAATTCAGGAGCATTATTCTATGGACTGTCCTTCAGTTTGATTTGTCTGATGTTTATTCATAGTTAGATCTAAGCTATTTGGGTCATACAGTTTTTGCCAGGAACAGTAGTAGCACAGGGGTGATACCATGTTCTCATTGTGTCACATCAAAGACATATGTCAGTTTATCCCAATACTCAGATATTGACCTCAATCACATGGTTAAAATGATCTTCACCAGGTTTCTCCACTGTAAAACTATTATTTTCATATAGTAATTAAAATGCAACTTGTAGGAAGATATTTTAAGATTCTTTGCCAGTTATTCCTCATCACAAGTTTGCCCACTAATTTAGCATCCATT
>NW_003852441.1:11112521-11135472 GCF_000181295.1 Otolemur garnettii | reverse complement strand
AAAAAAAAAAAAAAAAAGGCTAGAAAATATATGTATGTGTATATGTATATATTTACTTCTATTAAAAAATGAATTCATATTGATACCACCACTGGAAAATTTCAAAGAGAGGAACAGTTCTGATTTATGTAGTAAATAGATAGCTCTGCCCCGTGCATTGACAGTAGACTGTAAAAGAACTAGGAAATAAATTAAGGGTAATTTAGGGGATATTGCAATAGTCTAGGTAAAAGACAAGGGTGGCTTGGACCAGACTGTAGTGGTGAAGGTAGTGACAAGTCAAATTTCTAGCAAATTTTAAATAGAAAATTGCTGACTGATTGATGTGGAGTGTGAAAGAAAGAATAATTGGGGATGATTCCAAGCTTTTTTCTCTTTTTTTTGCTGTTTTTGGCCAAGGGCTGGGTTTGAACCCATCACCTCCAGCACATGGGGCTGGCACCTACTCCTTTGAGCTACAGGAACTGCCCAGCCTAATTGACTTTAAGATGAAATTTCCATTTGCTGAGATGGAAGACTACAGGTTTGGGGGAGAAGACCAGAAGTGTGGCTTACATATTTTAAGTTTGTGGTCCCTACTAGATATCCAAGTAGAGATGATTAGGCCATAGGACATAAGCATCTGTAATTCAGGGAAGAGTTCTGGAGCTGAAGATAAAAATTTGGGATGTATGAATGTATTTCTTGGTATTTAACGCCAGGAAACTGGAGACAATGAGGTGATGAGACAGGTATAGAAGAGAAAAGCTTGGAAAATTGAGCCTTGGAAGTAGAAAGAATATCAGAAGGGTGCAGGGTCCTAAAAACCAAGTGTTTCTAAGAGGGGAGAGTAGGCCTTTGTGCCAACTGCAGCTAAGTAGTGGTCAATGAATTTATCAATGTGATGATTGTTTTGTTTTGTTTGTTTTTGGCAATCTTACCAACAGCAGCTTTGATGGGAGGGGGCGCCTGATTGCAGAGGGTTCAAAGGAGATAGGAAGATGCAATTGGAGACAGAGTATAAGAATCCTGTAATCCCAGCACTCTGGGAGGCTGAGGCACTAGGACTGCTTGAGGTCAGGAGTTCGAGATCAGCCTGAGTAAAAGTGAGACCATCTCCTGTGGCACCTGTGGCTCAAAGGAGTAGGGCGCTAGCCCCATATGCTGGATGTGGTGGGTTCATAACCCAGCCCTGGCCAAAAAAAAGTGAGACCATCTCTACTAAAAATGGGGGGTGGGGGAAAGTGTACATAGATTTTTCCATATATTTACGTATATATATATATATATATATATATATATGAAAAATTATCCAAGCATCTGACGCAAAAGGATCTCTTAAACCCAAGAGTTTGAGGTACCTGTGGGCTATGATGACACCACCACACTCTATCCAAGGTGACAGAGTGAGACTTTGTCTAGACACAAATAAATAAATAAAAATAATTTGTTCTGCTTGCTGTAGAGGGGAGCAGAGAAATGAAGTGGTAGCTAGAGGAGTGTATGGGGTCAAGATAGTGTTTTGTCTTGCTTGTTCTAGACTGGGAGAAATTAGTTGTTTGTAGGCTGATGAGAAAAATCAAGTAGAGAGGGAAACTTTGATAGTACAGGGAAAAGAGCAATGTCCTTCAGCGGGCCAGAGGGATGAGAAATCTGGTAAATGTAAGGGTTGGCTGTATACGGAAGCATTCATCTACACACTGTAATGACAAAAAGGAAGAGTAGGTAGATGAAATCATGAATGTCGGTGGGAAACTCCTTGGAATGCTTTATTTTCTCAGTGAATCAGCAAGTAAAGCTAAAAAAGGAAGAGGATTCGTGGTTTGAGGTGAGAGAAGGAATGAAATAGTTGTGTAGGAGAGTAGGAATAGGATGGATTAGGGAAATACAATAAAAATTGCTGAATAGCACTAAGGAACCACCAGAGTTTGGTGGAGTTAATAACTGAAATTGTCAGTAGCGTCTGTGGCTCAGTGAGTAGGGCCACAGCCCCATATATCAAGGGTGGCAGGTTCAAACGCGGCCAAACTGCAACAAAAAAAATAGCCAGGTGTTGTGGCGGGCACCACTAGTCCCAGCTATTCAGGAGCCTGAGGCAAGAGAATCACCTAAGCCCGAGAGCTGGAGGTTGCTGTGAGCTGTGATGTCACAGCACTCAATCAAGGGCAACAAAAAGTTGTGTACAATACTATGTACATGTCGACAAGTGAATTTTTCTGGAAAGATCCAAAGCTGTCATCAGATTCCCAACCCCCCCAAAACCTCTAAGCCCCAGAAGATCAAAAACCATTCTGATATTATGTATGTGTATGTGTGTGTGTGTGTGTGTATCTATGTTGTCATATGGTCTGGATACACTATATCAAAGGTAGTAAGATATTGTAGGTGCTCAATAAATTCTAACTAATTAAAATAAAAAGCCATGTGCAGGGGCTCACCCCTGTAAATCCTAGCACTCTGGGAGGCCGAGGCAGGTGGATTGCCTGAGCTCAGGAGTCCAAAAACCAACCTGTACCCCATAAATGCATCAATGTACAAAGTTGTGATTTAATTTAAAAAAAGAAAAGAAAACAAATTGTCAGTAAAAAGGCTTTTGCAAGTCGGCAGGAGTCTGAGGCTCGCGAGAGGGCGCTCACGGGCTGGTCCCAGGAGGCTGAGTTCCGGAGATCCTCCGGGGGAGTTTCCTCACAGGAAGAAAGGGCTAGAAAACAAACTGCTGCTCAGCAATAGTCCAACCAAAACCTACCGACGCTGTGAGCAGGATTCGAACCTGCGCGGGGAGACCCCATTGGATTTCGAGTCCAACGCCTTAACCACTCGGCCATCACAGCCGCGTGCAGCCTGGGGCCTGCGCAACTATAGCTGCCTATTAACGTACCCGCCTTCTCATTCCGCCACACTGTCGAGACATCTGCGCGCATGCGCCTCGGCTTGAGCCCCTTAGCCACTCCTTCCCTGCCGCTGCAATTTGCCGCCTTGTTGGAGCGGCGGGATTTCGGCTGTCTGCATCCCCAGCATTGGAAGGCCCCAGCAAAAAAAGACTCCAAATCCACTTTCCCGTAATTTTCAGAGTCCTTCAAGCTTTCCAAATACACTTTCCCATAATTTTCAGAGTCCTTCAAGCTTTCTCATGAAAGCAAAGTGAGAATCTCGGACTCCATACACTAAAAGCGCAGGGAATCGGAAGCCCAAAGAAGAAAGAACCCTTTGAGGAGTAGTGGAAATTCATTCCTTAGGTACATTCCCTTCGTGCAATAATATTCTGCTTTCCACCTGAGGCACCGCTGGGATTCGAACCCAGGATCTCCTGTTTACTAGACAGGCGCTTTAACCAGCTAAGCCACGGCGCCAACTGGCAGGCCCTTTTTGTTTCAAGGTAGATCAGCTATTAGTGTGTGCCAGTAAGTGAGAAATTACTATCCAACAATGTCTGCAGTTAAGTCCTACGTGCCTCATCATCTCTTAGGTTACCCATTCTCTTTCAGCTCCCGAGCTAGAGGATTAACGCTCTGCTCCTTCTTTGTCCCACACCCGTGGGAGCCAACTCCACCACGAATAGGCACTTCACTCCGTGTCCCTTAAGTTACCCAGACTGATCTGCGGAAGGGCCCTCTCCTGAGCTAAACACCCTCAACTGTCTCCATGGCACCAAGGAATTAAGCAGGCTTCTCCTGACCTTGGTCACCTGTGACCCAAGTTAAGCTTCGGTAAGCCCTTAGCCACCGGTTGCCTCTGGCTCTCCTTTCCAGAGCAAACCTAACTGAGGTAATGCTGGAGCTGAGAATCAAGTCTGACTTGGTATAGACTTAGTGGGTACAAGAAGACCCTTTGGCTAGAAAGGACATGGGAGAAGAGGAATGGGGTTCATAGGAGAATGGAACCGCCCACCCTCACTACAACCTTCCCGGAAGTAGGGCCACACCTCCCTCCCACCACAGTCCCCTTACCCAAACCCCAAACTTTATTCCACAAACTCCTGGGCTTTTTTTCTTTTTGTATTAAAAAAAGTAATAACAGACACAATATCAAAAACACAAACGCCATTGGTAGAGGGTACAGCTGAGAACGCCTGGGTCCCACCTGAGGGGCAGCACCAGGGACTCCATGGTCCACCAACCTCCCCCACCCTAGAGCAGCTAGGGGTTCATACCCCTGGGTTGCGCTTGAGCCTTGGGCTCTCCTCCCATATGGGAAGGAGGTGGGAGAGAGAGCTGGCTCCTCCAATAAATAAGTGCAGCCCCAACCTCCAGAGCCAGACTCAGGCTCAGCTGGGATTTGGAAAGACCACTTCAGCAGCTTGTCAGCAAATTTGTCCACAGGAGAGAAGGACTCCTCACCAAGGGTTGAACTGGGCGAGGCTGAGGAGTTCCACCCTCTGTTCCCTAAGAGGCCAGAGGCAGTCCCTGGATCCTGGGCTGGTGATGGGGGTCCAGCCCCCTTCAGTGGGAGAAGCTAGACAATATCCTATTGATTGGTCTAGCCACATCTGAGTTCTAAGAACTGGAACTTAGGAGGAAGAAAGCCTCTCATGGATTCCTAAAGGTGGTCCCAAAATGGAGTTTAGGTGGTGCCATTTTCTATGGTAGGTAAGGCTGGACTAGGCAAATTCCCACCTTGTTCCTCCTCCTCCATAGCCAAGTCCTGAGAGCTTGAGACCTTGGCCTCAACTTGGGCTTGGGCCTCCTCCAGGCCCTCACCCTCACCACTGCCACCACCACTGACCCCCTCGCCTCCACCCTCTTCCATAGGCTCCAGCCCCAGTCCATCCAGCTCTGAAAAGAGTGGGTCATCAGGGTGGCCAGGGTCTTGGGCACTGCTACTGCAATCCACACAGGCCTTGGAGAGTGAAAGGAGACATGAGTTGAGTCAGGCAGGGTCCTCACTGCTAACCTGCCGGCCCAGCTTCCCACCTCCAGATCAACAGTGCTTCCCAAAATGTACTCCCAAGAAATACTAGTCCACACAGATGCACCTGAATTCCAACAAGGTTGAAAAACGCTTTGTACCCTCTACTCTGACACCATTATGGGATACTCACAATGTATATTAGTATAGAAGAGACTCAGAAAATTCTGCAAAAACTCAGGTGGCTTAATGCAGCAGCAAACTTAGTAGAATTAAGATCTTTCAGAATTACTGATCCAAGGACACTGTGATTACCTCTGCACCTTTATCCCCTGATCCTAAGCTCAATTCTTTCTTTTCCCAAGGACCAAGGACACTGATTACCCCTGTGCCTTTATCCCCTGAACCTGAGCTCAATTCTTTCTTCTCCCTCCTATCTCAGGCTTCTCCTCTCACCATAACATCAAGGGCCCGAGGCAGCTGGCCTTTCCGGACCCAGGAGTGCACAGCACCCAGTTCCCGCCGCTGGTCCTCTGAGAACCGAGGCTGCTGCTTCTGCATGGCCCGGAGCCGCTCTCGGTCCTGCTTCAGCACAGAGGTCATGTCTCTGCCCGAGAAGAGATTCAAAAGGAAGAGGCTAGGATCTCAGTCCAGAGCCAGGACCCACGAAGTTGCCAGTTTTCCTGTCACAACTCCTTACCCACTGCCTTCCATGCCTCCCCTACACCAGGGTGATGGGAGCAGATGGGTTTTTTTTTTTTGACACCAAGTGTCAGTCTCACTATGTCGCCCTTGGTAGAGTGCCGTGGCATCCCAGCTCACAGCAACCTCTAACTCTTGGGCTTAAGCAATTCTCTTGCCTCAGCCTCCCAAGTACCTGGGGCTACAGAGGCCTGCCACAACACCCAGCTATTTTTTGTTGTTGTTGCAGTTGTCATTGTTGTTTAGCAGGCCCAGGCCCAAACCTGCCTGCCTCGGTGTATGTGGCCAGTGCCCTAACCACTAAGTATGGGTGCCAAGCTGGAGCTGATGGCTTTTAAGACCAGGAAACCTGCTCTCCACCTGGGAGGAACTAAGCATTGAATTCCAAGGGGCAGGGAGCAGGATAGGAATCTCTAAGGCAGAGCCATCTCCAGAAAAGAAAACCTCAAGTTAGTTGGGGAGTTGGGGGTGGGGGGGGACAGTTACCCTACTACTTCTGAACAGAAGGCCAAGGAATCCTCAGAAACTCCTCACCTGGAGGGCACCTGGTAAGTCATCATGACTTTCTGGTCAGCATTGGCCATGAGCAGCCAGATAGGATCCTGGAGCACATACTTAATGACCTGGTCCCCAGGCTCAGCCCTAGCCTGAGCAGCCCCAGCTTCAGCCTCAGAAGAGTCAACGCTGCCAAAGTACTTGCTTGTGTGGCTACTCTGACTGCTACCTGTGAAGGAGAGGGAGGCCACTGTAGTCAGGGTAGCCAGCACCCTTAGGCCTCGCAAGGCCTACCCCAAAGGCAACAAGTCCATTCCAGTAGACTTAGGAATCTCTGCCAAGATGGGGGCTGGCCTCCCAACTCCCCAGTCACTGCCCCCCCCCACCCCCCAGGAAGTGCTGGAGGTTGGGCACTCACGAGTGATGCTGGCTGAAGTACTGCCCCCCTCATGGGAGCCTGAACCAGACCCAGAGCCCAAGCCAGAGCCTAGGGAACCTGATGCTGCAGAGCCTGTGCCAGAGCGAGAGTCCTCTTGCAGCAGCAGTTCCAGCAGATCACTGGAGCCAGAAAGTGCGTCCTGATTGGAGGATTCAGTTACCTCCACCTGGAGGAGGGGGAAGGTCATGGGTACAGGGGGGATTAAAGGATCAACACCCAGGCTTCCCTTCAATGGCTGCCACTGATTGGTTGGGGCAGGGGAGGAACACCCAACCCAAGTGGTCTTCACTCCCTGCTCTTTGGGGCCAGGCTGAGAGAGAAGATACTGGTGAAGAGTAGGGACGTGGGGCAGCGCCTGTGGCTCAAAGGAGTAAGACGCTGGCCCCATATGCCAGAGGTGGCAGGTTCAAACCCAGCTCCAGGCAAAAAAAAAAAAAAAAAAGAGTAGGGACATGAGGTTGGACCCTTTCCAAGTGGCAGATGCGCTCTCAAGAAGTTATTGGGATGTCCTCACCACCTGTCTAGCAGACAGGACTGCCCCTTCACAGAGGAGACAGTCAATTTCTGCTTTATTCAGAATTCAGCTGGGGTCACCCTCCCCATGACACCACCTCCTGGAGACTGGGACACAGCCAACAGAGGTCAGGAAGCAGGGCTGAGGGCTGGGGGCTGCTGGTAGGATGCAAGGGTCAGTGCTCACCAGTCTGGCCTCTGGCTCAGCAGCCTCCTCACTGGGAGGTGGGGGCCCAGCATTACTCCCAGGGCCCCCTGCAACAGTGCCCCCCTCAGCACGGGGGGGCTCCTCAAGCTGCAGCAGATTGAGCTGGAGCGGAGAGCTGCATCTTGAGTTGAACAGTGGAGAGTCTGGGCAGTGGGGAGGGCTTGGGGGCAGAGGGGGCAGGGATGGGGAAGGGGACTGGGAAGCAGGGGTGAGAGGCCCCTCAGCGGAGGTCTGGGGTGCCCCATAGGGATAGCTGGATGGGGCAGGGAACAGGTAGTTAGGGAGCACCAAGGCCACCATTGGTGTCACCAGTGGGGTGGGGAAAGTGGCAGGGGGCACAGAAGTGGGAGCAGGGGGAAGAGGCTGGGGGCCTCCTCGAGGGGAGAATACTGGGAAGGGGTATGGTTGGACCACTGCTGGGAAGGGGGTAGTGGCTGGTGGGGGGGGCCAGGCGGCAGAGGGTGGCACAGGTGATGGGTGGGAGACATAGCAGGGAGCTTCGGCGCGGGGGGTCTGGTGGTGGCGTGAGCGCTTGGCTTTGGATCGGCAGTGGTGTCGGCGGCCAGGGGGTGCGGGGCCATGATGGCAGCCTGTGGGGAGAGACCAGGGTTAGTGAGGGCCTCAACCTGGGGGTTAGTGCCTTGCCACCACCACTGCCCTGACACTCTGACCAGGGAAAGGGCAGACAAAGGCCCCAGAGAGAGTTTCTCAGACCACAGAGAACAGAGGGGATTCAGGAGGTGGGGGCACCTTCAGGGAAGAATCACAGGAGGCAGGGATAAGGGGATTTATTGAGAAAGGAGTGAGGGCAAGGAAAGGTTACATGAAGGGTCAAGCTGGGGGTGTTCAGAAGATAGAGGCACGCTGGCAGATGGCAGGAGGCAGGGTGGGTCCATGGACGAATGGGCAGGTGGCTCTGGTCCATCCACCAAAATCCCGCAGGCACTGCCAGCCTGGGTGTTCCTCCTGCCAGCTGAGGCTGTGTTCTGCCTAGCTTGTGATGGAGCAAAGAGGTGGGCTGGAAAGCCCAGTTCTGAATCCTGAGTCCTGCGTCCACCTGCGAGGGTCTCCCTCAGGCACCTGGAGGGGCTGCCTTCCATCTGCCCTGGAAGCCCAGATCCCACCCAGAGTTGGCCAGAGTCTACACAGACCTCTTAATTAGTGACAACTGAGTCCTAAGCAGGACACTTCCTGCTCCTGCCCCAGGCCAGACCTGAAGTAGCTTACCTGGAACAGAGTGCCTCACCTGCCTGTCTCAGTGCCAGCCTCCCAAGCTGCCCTTCTCTGGCTACAGCCTGGGACCCTGGCCTAGTAGGGAGAGGTTTGAGAGGAGCATATCCCTAGACAAGCCCCTGCTGGTGGAAGCAGCACCAGCCTGGGTCCCTGGAGCCAGAACATCTGCTTTAAGACCCACCCCATAACAGTCTGGTCATAGCCTGGGCAAAAGGAAAGCTCAGGAGTCTTGGGTGGCTACCTCGCTCTCCAGGGGCTGAGGGGGCTGTGGAAGAACTGTCGAGTCCACGTAGCCTCCCAAGGTCTCGGAAGCGGCTGAGGAAGGCTTGTTCTTCCTTCTGTGTGTGCAGGGACAGCACGGCCTTGGTCAGGCCCACTGGACGGTATGCATCTGGGGCTGGGTCAGGGGCTACTGTGGGGCTGGGGGCCGGGCTGGGGGCCGGGCCTGGGGCTAGGCCAGGCAGGTCCTCCATCATGATGATGTCTGAGGAAGGTGAGATGGGGGAAAGGTCATCAGAATCACCTCAGGGGTCAACAAACATCCAAACCACATCCTTCCTGTCCAACAGCCTAGCTAACCCGAGCCTGGACCTCATGTACATCTCTTGGTCACCTCCCTGCTGAGGGCTGGCCCTGGACCCTCATCTTCATATAAAGCTGTCCCAAGAAAAGAGAGGATATTCAGTCCCCTCCAGCGGCTACCCTGCCAGGAAACCATGAGATGACCCCTTCACAACTCTCTTGAAAGAGAAACTCACCCCTTGTCCTTCTCTCATAGATTTTTAAGGTAAAGACCCTTTAGAGGTCTTCAACATTCCTCACCTTCAGACCCTCTGTGGGCAGTACCTTGGGGCTGATCCCCTCCACCCCAGATTTATGTTTCAACTGACAGTCAGAACACAGCAAGCAGGAAGGGGGAAAGGCAAAATGAAGAGTGGGCAGAGCAGACAGGGTAGAGGACAAGAAGCTAAGGCTAAGCAGGAGACCTCCTCTCCACTGGGGGCTGGAGGCAGAAGAGGAAGGCAGGAGGGAGGGAGCTCTAGCTGGGAACCGCGTGCAGCCCAGGCACTGCCCCCATCACTCTGTGCCCATACCCGACTCCGGGGGCTTCTTGTCTCCCACATGGACGATGGTGGAGCTGAAGCTACACTGACTGGTGACGGACACCACGCTCTCCGCCTTATTGGCCAGGGTGAGCGGGCTCAGGGTGCCTCCCACCACTGGCTCCTTCTGAGGACTGGCCCCCTCCCCAGACAGCATTGTCGACGAAGGATCTGTGCAGAGAGATGGTGCCAGTTACCACCCCCACCCCCACTGGGAGGTCAGGAGAGGGGGTCCCTGGGAGGACAGGGTGGGAATGATGGTAGGGAGGAGTCTGGAGATCAGGAGGCTAGGGAGGAGGGCAGGGCAGAGCGAGGTAGAGGTCCCAAAAGCAGAAATATAGAGACACAGGGCCGCCAGGACAAGGCTGCAGGAGCAGGGCATGCACCGGCTCTTTACCTTTCTTGGTCCCCACAGGGACTGGACCTGTCCTCTGCTTGTCATCGTCAGAGGCCGAAGAGGCCGTGTAGGAGGAGGAGGAGGCACATTTACGTTTGGTTGTGCTGGGGATGTTGCAGCTCTCCAGGTACCTGGTAAAATATGTGGCAAAGAAAGTAAGGGCAAGGCCTGGGGTAGAAAAGGGGTAGGGCCACAGAGGGAAAAGGTGCCAGATGGCCTTACCTGAGGATGCTGTCCAGGCAGTTGATTTGCTGGTAAGAGCAGTTGGAGGCTTCTTTCCGCTCAGCCTCCTCAGGGGCCAAGGCTAATGGGGCCTGGATTAGAGCAGGAGCCATCTCCGGCTCTGGGTCTGAGGACTGGAAGGGAAGGGCCTTGGCCTTGAATATGCTTGTTGCTGGGGCAGAAAGAGAAAAAGGTAAATGGGCCGGGGGTGAAGGTCAGATGATCCCTAGCCCCACTTCTCACGTAGGTCCTCACCAACTCACCAGGGAGGTGGGGCCGGGATGGGGGCTGGGCCCGAGACTCAATAAAGAGTTGTTGCCCCTGGTGCTTCACCAGATGCACATCCTTGCAGATCTGCTGGAAAGTCACCTGTGGACCACAGCAGGGCAGTGGGTAACATTGGGGGCCTAGCACAGCCTAGCACTGGCCTAGCTTAGCCAGTGTCAGGGGCCAAGTGTGCAATAAAATAAGAAGGTGCAAGAAGAGAGACATGCAGGCCTTGAAGGGAGCAGAACCAGAGGGAAAAGGCAGGGAGGGGAGGGAAAAGGGGACATTGCAAAGCTCTGGGACTGGTGGTGCTGACTATGAGGAAGACAGGAAAATGGGTGACTAGAGGGAGGCAGGAGGGGGTCACTCACCGGGGCAGGAGGCCCAGGTCCCTCAGCATCACCCCCATTGCTATCGCTGGAGGAGCCAGGGCTGTGCAGAGGACCTGGGGATGTCACAGGGCCAACTCCACAGAGCCCTGAGGGGCTGGAGCTGTGCACAGGCTATAGCAGGAAGAGAGCCAGGTTAGGTGTCTACTCTACTTTCCCCTTTCACTCTCCCACACCACCTTCCTCAACTCTCACCTGCAACAGCAGCCGGTGGATTTGCTCTGACAGCTCCTGTATATCAGTGTCCAGGGATGGAGCTGGGATGGGAGCCAGTGGAGTGAACACATCCTCATTCAGGGGTGCCCTGTGGAGTAGGGAGGGGTGAGTCCAGCCCTGCCCCTAGTCCTGCCTCCTCCATACTGCCCCATCCCCAGTGCCAGCTTGGAGGCATGGCCCACTTACGTGCGTACTTTGTGGCGACCCAACACAAAGGCCACCTTGCGGCTCCAGGGGTGTACAAATCCAGCCCAGCTGGTGTCCATGGTCACATACTCCCCATTACGGGCACAGAAGCGGATAGGAGAGTGATCAAAGGGCTGGCCTGCCAGCTGCAGGACTGATGGGAGTGGAAAATGAGGTAGGGGTCAGTGGGAGAGAGTGCTAAGTAAAGTGGAAGGCCACCCCACTGGAGACCCAGAAGAGCAAGGCATCAAGAGACACAACAACAAGGGCAGCTATGCAAACCCACTGAAAGAGGAAGCTGGGAAGAGAGATGGGATGAAAGAAACTCACTCTTCTTGTGGATAGCCAACATGAGGGGTCGGTCTTCCGGATGCAGGAAGAGGAGCACTGGGGCTCCCAGAAGGTCCTGGGGCAGATAGCCCAACAATGGGGCAGCCCTGAAACAGGAAAAGGCATCAGAGTGCCTGTGGCCTCAGCTCCAGCCAACCCTGTTTTCTCCAGATCCTGACCTCACCTTTCATCCACATCTTGGAAGAGGCAGCTAGGTGTGTGCCGTGTGGTGAAGATCCTCTTGTCGGGGGGTATCCGGGGAGCTGAGGCACATAAAATGTGGCATTGGGTTTCATCCAGCATGGGCCAGTTCCTCAGCCCTCCACTCTGCCTGGGGCCCAGGCTGGCTGGCAGTCCTCCCCACAACTCCATCCTAGACCCTGTGGTCTACAAAGATAGTCTGGACCCCTTGCACCAATAATAAAACTGAGAACCACCAAAGTATTCTTCCTTGCCTTCCCCTGGCTCAGGTTTCTTATCTAATTCTACCTCTATGGGCAGCCCCAACCCTCACCCTTATAATACCTTCTCCAGTTCTAAAATTCTAGGGTACTGGCTCATACCTCCCAGATTCATCCCAGCCCAGAGTAAATGTCTTTCCTCCTGCTTTCTCCCAGCCAGGCCCAGACCCAGCTCACCTTCATAACCCGAGTGGATTCGCTCTGCAATTAGCAGGCAGCATGGCTGTGCAGGTGCCCCATCTGAGACCCGGATCTTGGTCACATATGGGGTAAGGCGGAATGGCTGGTACCGAGGCCCTGGATCCCGGTCAGGACCTCCTCTGGACAAGGCAGAGAAGAGTATTAACTTTCAATGAATAGCCATCCACACCTCCAACCTCAAGGGTCACAGCATATACAGCAGACATTGGGGGTTGGGGGGAGTAGTAGAAGGAGGGACAGGCCTGTTTCACTCTCCCCACCTACCTGATACGGCAGAAGACTGACTTCTCCTGGGTGAAGTCCTTGAGGCCTGAACCTGAGACAGACCAGGAGGGCAGTGAGCACAGCCCTCCCTAGGCTAGAGGACTGCAAGGGAAAGCTTGGGTCCCTAATCCCACAGCAGAAGCTTCCTGGAATTGCTCATCCCTCCTTGCAAGCACTTGGGCACTCACCTGCTGAGGCCCCGGTGCCCCAGGTGGGCAGGCGAGATGGGGCAGTGGAACCATAGAAGACACCCACATCCTGGGGAGCCAGGAGCTCTGAGAAACGGGCACCCCGGAACACATCCCGCTTGCAACGCAGCAGGATACCTGCTTGCTCCGAAATGTAGACAATTCGGCCTGTCAGGAAGGAGACAGCCACCGAGAAAGTATCCTGGTAGGAGGGTGAGAGCAAGGGCAGAATCAGAACCTGTGCGAGTGGGTCTGGGGGGTGCACTGGAATGGGAAGGCCAGGCTGAAGCTAACCTGGTTGCGAAGTGTGTACTCAGATGTTATGTGCTCCAGCTCCTCCAGCGTGTAGGTGGACATGTCCATGTCACAAGGTTCACCCTCCTCCAGGCTCCACTGCTGGTAGTATTCCTGGTTGGCTGCAGGATGAGGGTGGTGGGGCATTGGTAAGGAGACTGTCCTGCCATGATAGCCCAGGCCCTGGCCCTTCTCTCCTGGGAAGCACCACTCACCCTGCACCTGTTTGACACAGGCCAGTGCATACTGTAGCGTGGCCAGGGTTCCAGAGCGGCCCTTTCCCCGGCGCTCTGGCGGCAATCGAAGCTTGAGCTCCCGAAGTGCAGTCATGAGTTCCTTCTGGGTCCTTGCTCGAGCTGACTGCTCACTGCTGCAGGGTCCAAAAGGAAAGAGGGGTAAAGACATTAGCCCCAGACTGTGGCTCAGATCCCCAGGTCTCTCCTCCTCTCACCCCACATACCTGCAGCCACTGGTAGATGGGTTGTCCTGCTCCGAGCTGGCACTCAGGAGGCTGTAGGCAATGGAACTGCTAGGTGGGGATGGGCTCTGAGAGTTTGTGCTAAGGGAGAAACAACAGGCCCAAGGTGAGGGACAGGTGACAGCATGAGGCCTGTCACCTAGCTCAGCCAGCTCTTAAGACTACTCCCAGACCCTGCAGCCCATATCCACACACACCTCTTGCTGCTCTCCGTGGTCTCCAGCAGGGCTGAGTCCTTGCCATTGCCAGAGGAGGAACTGTGCGAGCTCCGCTGAGATGCACCCCTGGACTCATGCCCGTTGGATTCATTGCCACTTGAGCCATTGCTGTTGGCATCAGTGTCATCTGCGGGGCTGGGGCCCGGGCAAGGCCAGTGCTGGGGGGGCCCTGGGGATGGGACCCCTCCAGGACAGAAAGATTCCCCGGGCCTGGGGTCCCCTCCCCCATCGGCCCCTTCTAGGGGGCCGCTCATGTCTGGGCCATGGGAAGGACAGGAAAACAGAGAAGGTGAAGAGGACACCACAGATGCACGAGGGGCCTAGAGGCCTGGGTGAGACTGTGAGGCGGGAGATCTAAGTCTCTGAGGTTTGAGATGTTTGATCACAGCCACTACCTGGAGAGAGACCAGGAAGGAGAGCTTGGAGTAAGCTGGGCTATTAAACCCCACAGCACCTGCTTGCTTCAGTAAGACTTTACTCCCACGCTCCTGGGACCCAGGCCTGGGGCTTCCAATAGGGTGTCGAGGTAAGTCCTGTTTTCTTGGTCTCGTAGGGAGGCCAAGAGGCTCTCTAGGGCCTTCCCCCACATTCCCTGCCAACCTGGCCTGTCTAAACAGGGTCTGTCTGAACAGTCCAATAGAATGATGGCTGTGGGCCAAAGCCCAGGCATTTCCCATCCCCAAGTTCCCAATGGGTCCCGGGTCTGCCTGGAACTCCAAGACTGCAGAGCAGGGGGCGATCAGGTCGCCTCCTATATTTAGGCCTTGGGGCTAATTTTATCCGGGGCGGAGCCACCCCCACCACACATGCGCACAGACTTGAGCAGCCCCACCACGCGCTTCCGCCGCTGCCGCGGTTGCCAGGGAAACCGACGTCAGCGGCTGAGCTCAGCGGTTGCTGAAGGGACCACAGGAGGGCGGGAGAAGCGACCCCTCCCCCATTTTCCAGCGGAAGCAGGGAAACCACCCACTCCCACACTGGTAGGCGCGGCCGGGGGTCGCCCATCCCTGCCATATCTCCAGGTTTCAGATGGCTCCGAAACAGTATTTAGAGGAACGGCTTATTGGAGTTCCAGGGCTGGCCCTGGCCTCCTCAGGACAAAATAACCGCCACCGCCCTCTGCCCCAAATCCCATCAACCTGGCTCTCACCTAGATCCCAACCATTCTGGTCAATACAACACACCCTTTCTTTCTCTGGCCCCTTCCCCCCACCCCCACCCCGCAGGACAAAAGCTGACACCTGCTATCATCAAAGCCCCGGGAATCCTCAGTCCCCTACTTTTCCACCCGCCCCTCCCCCTCCGAAGGCAGGGGCCACACAACAACCAGCACTTAGTTCTTCCCCTACTCCCCATCAACCACACCCCCACCCCTGAGCATTTCTGAGTGCCAGTAGAAAAGAGAAGACTCTGGCCAACAGCAGGAACTAGCGCCGAGAACGGGATGTTCCAGCCCGGAGCAAGCTGACATCACAGCCGGCCTAGGGCCAGAGTTGGAAAGGGGAGGGCGGGGAACGCTTAAAGCCTGAAGGGGTCTTAGAACTGAGGCAAACCCTAGCACCCCCACCACCACCAATGACGAAAAAGGAGACAAGGGGCCTACCCGTTACGGGTTGGGGTCGGTTGCGGGGCTGGGATGGCTAGGAACTGGGACAAAACTGGAGGTAAGGGGAGCTGGTGAGGAGTGCAGGGTTGCGAGCAGCACCTAGGTCCCCAGGAGGAGGGACAGGATGGACAGCGATAAGGAAAGACGTGAACCATCCGGCCGCCTAGACCAAAAGTGGTTCTTCAGGTTGGAAGTGCAGGCAGTTTGGTTCAAGGACTGAGACTGGTCCCAAGTTGGTCGCGGAGACTCCTACCTGGCCATGCGAGCGTCCTCCGTCTGCCTGCCCGCCGCTCCAGCCCGCTGCCGAGTGGAAGCTCCGCGGGGCCGGGGCCGGGGCCGGGAGGCGGGTTGCATAATGCCAGGCACTGCCCCCTCATTGGCCTCCTGCCTGCGGAGCCGCAGGCCCCGCCCCCCACTGGCTGGGGATCTCTTCCCAGCGCCTGATTGGCTACTAGCCCCCACTGAGGTCAGGGCTGTGTCACACACACTAGTGCACGTGGACCAGGGTGCTGGCGCTGAGCTGAAAAGCCCCAGACACCGCCCAACTAATGGGCGCAGGACGCCTTGCACAGTGAATAATGGAAGGAAGATAAGCTGCCCCTCTTCAGAGAAAATGCCTGGGTTACACTAGGTGTTTAAGAGATGTCTACTCTCAGAATGAACCAGCCTTGCAGAACATAACACCTTGGTACCTTGACCTTTCCAGAGGTGAGGGAAAGGAATGCAGACCCTGGGAGTCAGATCAAGCTGGATGAGATAAATGTCCCTAACTTGGCCAAATTTGCTGGGCTGCCCTCTCAGCCTTCTGAACATACATACATAAAATGAGGCCCTTTTACCTAATGCCTTCCTCTTTGAAAATCCTGGGAAGAGGGCAGTTGAGGGTCCACGTGTTTAGAGGGTGAGTAGGTGGAAAGAGGATGCACACAATGGAAGGGACAGCCTAAGCCAGTAGGGCTACGAAGGGAAACAATAGCGGATGCTTCTATGGACAATCAGAGAAAAGCTTTTCAGGAAGCCTACTTGGTGACTAGTGAGTACTTCTCTCCAAAGGATGCAGCCACCTACATTAGGGCTGCCCCCAAAGTGAGAGCCAGGAAGCCCGACTGAGGACCAAAGGGGCCAACAGAAAGCAGACGCTAATTGGGATCCTAGACAGAGAAAGGTGGGCTTCATCCCACTGCTTGGAAAATAGCCAAATCCCAGACCCAGCAGAATCTCATTCACTGTACTCTTCCAGTGCCCAAGAAGAACTTAGCACATGGTAGGTGATCAATAAACATGATTTTGATTTTAAGGAGGATAAGCAGGAGAGATGGGGAAAAAGCCTCAGCAGTGGAGAAAGGCCTGGAAATTATAAGTCTTTTAAAGAAGGTTAGAGTAGAACACCAAGTCCAAGAAAGAGAAAAGGGGCTTAATTGGGGAGCATAAAGTGCCAGTCTGGGTCCAAAAGAGCTGCAATTACAGAGCCCCTCCATCCAGGACTGTGATAAGTAGCTCTCAGGACTTTTGGAAATGTGGGTGGCAAGTGAAGAGGCCCCTAAGCAGCTGCAGGTACACGCCCCTCACTGTCACGTGGCCTAAGGGTGCCTAAACAATGGGGAGAGTGAAGGTGGGACACAGGAGTTTATAAATTAACCCAGAAAAATGGAAACAGGAAAACACAGAAAACAAAGCATTCAAGAACATATTCCGGCTCGGCGCCTATAGCTCAACCGGCTAAGGCGCCAGCCACGTACACCTAAGGTGGCGGGTTCGAATCCCCAGCCCGGACCGCCAAACAACGACGGCTGCAACCAAAAATAGCCGGGCGTTGTGGCGGGCACCTGTGGTCCCAGCTACTTGGGAGGCGGAGGCAGGAGACTCGCTTGAGCCCAGGAGTTGGAGGTTGCTGTGAGCTGTAATGCCACAGCACTCTACCCAGGGGGACAGCTTGAGGCTCTGTCTCAAAAAAAAAAAAAAAAAAGAACATATTCCCCCTCTTACCTCCTTCAATCCCCCCTCAATTTATGTACTGTATGTATAGGTGTCTCCTTTTCGGACACCTATACTCTGGAAACATGTTCATTTTATTTATTGTTTGAGACAGGGTCTCATTTTGTTGCCAGGGCTAGAATGCAGTGGCTTCCTCATAGCCCAGTGCACCTTAGAACTCCTGGGTTCAAGGGATCCTCCCCAAACATCTAGGATCCAACTCCTGGGCTCAAGGGATCCCCCCCAAACATCTAGACTACAACCGTGCACCACCATCCCCAATTAATTTTTCTAATTTTTGTAGAGTCTGGGTCTCGCTTAGGCTGGTCTCCAACTCCTGGGCTCAAGCGATCCTCCTGCCTAGGCTTCCCAAAGTGCTAGGATTATAGGCGTGAGTCACCGCACCTGGCCTGGAAACATGGTTATTTGCTCTTTCCACCTCTCCTCAGGGATTTAGGTGTGATCTTCCATCACCCTGGCAGTCCTTGCTCTCCTACCTCCACTTCCATATCTGTATTTAGCATAAAGAAAGGGTACTGCGCTCCAGCATCCCCCACCTGCTCCCAAGGCCCCGGTTGCCCTGCCTCATCATTCCCACAGCAACGAGGCCCTGCTGCCGTCAATGGAGAAGAGGGGGCGGGAGACAGCGGTGACGTCAAAGCGGAAGAAGGAGGCGGGGCGAGGCAGCCGGGGAATGTGGGGCAGCGAGGCTGGAGAGGTTGGAAAGGCAGCGGTTTGGGAGGCGGCCAGCCAGAGAGGGCGGCGGCCAGCGCACTTGGGAACATCGTGTTCTCTTGGCTTGTGGCCCAGGACATGCACCCGGACTGGGCGCCTCCCCCAGCCCAACGACAGCTGTCCTGTCCCACAGCCAGGGATTCCTGGAGAGAGGATTAAGAGGAAGGGGGTCTCCCTCCCCACCCCCATGCCTGGCTCTCTCTTCAGGACTCGCCTCTGCCCGCCCCTCAGTTTGTTCCTACAGCTCGGGGCACTGGCTTTCCCCCTCTCCCAAACTATACACATCTGCTGGCCCGGTGCCAAAGAGCCAGGGCGAGGGAAGTTGGAGGCTCTGAGAGTGAAGGAGCACCTTTGCTCTCTCCTAGAGGCCCCCTTCAGAGCCCGAACCTCTTGTTACTATGGCAGCGGAGAGAGAGGGAGGAGGATAAGGAAATCAAACTGGGACAGAGCAAGTGGCCTAGACTGGGGCCTAGGGGAAAAGATAGAAGCAAAGAATGAAGGGATTTGGGTTGGTGCCCGAAGACCAGAAAAACCAAGAGGGAAATGAAGAGTCCTGAAAAAGTGCAGAAAAACGAGAATATGAGAACAGTTTCCAGCCATGGCATTCCCATAAATCTTTCACCATGACACAGGCATTATACTAACCACTTAACATACATTATTTTATTTAATCCCTAGAACAATCCTGTGAAATAGTTATTATTATCCCCATTCTGTGGAGGACCACTAAAGCTCAGAAGTTACTAAACTTGCCTAAATTGTCTGCCTCATACTATGTTCTCAGGCTTTTAACAAATGGAGTCCAGGTTCAATCTGAGCTCTAATAATGGTTTGCTTGTCTTTGGCTTTTTACCCTTCAGAAACCTGTAAGGTATTACCCACCCTCTAAGCTGCATCCCAGCATCGACAAACCTGAGCCTCTCAAATATCTATCTGATTCTAAGTTTGGCACCTGGAACACAAACTCCATCCAACTCCTTCTCCCCCCTGGGTCGTATTTCAAGACATTCTGTTTGCGCTCCTCACACACTTACCATCATGGCCTGTTTTTCCTTGTTCCCAAAGTCCTTGAAATCACCCTAGCAGCCACCAGCCCCAATGATTTCATACGAACCCCACTTTCTCACTCTTCTGCCTAACCCCAGGCCACTTTACTACAGGCCCATTGTACAGACAGATGCCAGAGCACCCTGTTGGTGCCTCCCCACCTCCAGGGGCTCAGGAAGACATGCGCACAGCCAATCTGCACAAACCTCAATCCTATCCTATCAGGACCCAACAGTTGCTACTGCACCTCGAGTATGGCTCTGACCCCAAACTCCCCTTTATGAATGAGAAAGACACCCAGAGCTGTCACTGGCTCCCGTTCTCACAAATCATCACATTGCCCTTTCTCAAAAGACTGCCAACCCTTTGGTGCCCTCCCCCAATTCTACTAGGGCCTCAGAACGCTCTTTCAAGCGCTTAAGCCAATGCATGGCTTAGGTAGGCACCTTAAGTAGCCCTACACTGGAACATCCCCCACCAGTTCTCAGGAGTCCCTGGGAACAGAGACTTCAGCTCTCTCAGGTCACTGAGGACTTTCAAGACCCTCTTCCAGGGCAGTCAGGGGTGTAGGAATCCTAAAGCAATGTGAGATTTGATGTCAATAATTTCCAACTTCGTCCTTCCAGATCGAGGTCCCTATTCTCCACAACCATCAGAGAGTGAGCTCCCACGACGGCGATCACGCATTTGCATGATTTTCCCACTTCATTAACACCCCTCCTGACCAAACATACCACCCGAGAAAAATCCATATCAAATGCCCTCATTCCTTCCCACCCCCGGGTACTCACTGCTCAGCGCTCACGAAGAGTCCAAATTTCCTCACTATTGGGACTAAGCGACTCCACAGGCTCCAACAAGCCCGCCCACCAACAGGGCTGCCACGCCCCCCAAGCTCATTGGTTTAGGAGCACCAACCCATGCCCCGCGCCGCGTGCAGCAGTTCTGCCCGGGCACAGCCTCCATTGGCAGCTCTTGCTCCCGTCATCTTCTTATTGGTCAGCATGCCAACCCGCAGTGACAGAGACACGTGCGGGAAGGGCCTCCCAGGCGCGTTGATTGGGAACCTGACCGGAAGCCACGCCCCCACCCATATCCTAAGTTCTTATTGGGTGTGGAAATAATCCCAGCTCTGCCCAGAACCGCCACGCAAATGCTAGCCCTGCCCTCCAATCTTTCTCATAGGCTGAGAGGTCTTGGAGATGTAGGGAACACGTGCCTGCGGTCTCACGCGGCAACTTGTTTACCCAGAAGCTGGGGATTTTCCTTGACGACACTGTTACCCAGAACCGTATGCGCGCAGGCGCAGCAAGCATAACGTGAACGCAGGCGCAGCTGTGAGCGGCAACGTTGTATGTGGGCACTTTGTGACGAGGATTCTCAGCGCTGGGGCTTGGGCCTTAAGTCCCAGAGGAAACCTCCGATCCCACGCCCACCGCCCCAAAGCTGGAAGGGAAGACCATTAGGATAAAGCGGGCTTCAGATCTTAGCACTGCATCAAGACGATTCACGATGACAGCTACTTCCTGATTTTCTGTGGGCCAGGCCAGGTGCTTCTCACAAACTCCAAGGAGGCTGGCTCAATTACTACCCACCTCACAAATAAGACCGAGATCAGAGAGCTTGCACAAAATTAACATGTCCAGTCCAAATTAACATGTTAGTTAGTAATGGGGCTAAAATTTGAACCCAGGTCCTGACACTATTTACAAGGCAAGTCCTAGGGCCTATGGGAACCCTAACCTGGAAGGGATTCAGGAGATGGAAGTGCAAAATCCTGAACACTGCTTGGCATACAGTCAGCCCTTGATGAAGTTGGCTATTATAATAATGACTGTGTAGCTTAATTACATGGGCCCCTAGGAACCACTGAATATTAATATCCAGAGACCAGGCCTGAAAATCTATTTTTCAAAGCACCCCTTGTAGTTTTCAGGAACCAACTGGTTTGGGTCACACTATCTAGGTTTCCTATACTTCTGGATCTTTGGGCTGCAGTCCAGAGAAGATGGTCTTCCAGAGCTCACCTACGACCCTCCACCCATTATTGAAGCTCTTAGGGACAGGATGCTAGGGTGCTACATCAGGGGCATCCTGGACCAGGAGGCTGAGAGAATTCAGTGTGGAGTCTAACACAAGTCATACAATGGGGTGGGGGTAGCAGGCCCCCACTCAGCTGCCTCTCCCTGGGTCCTTTATTTCAACAAGTATTTATTAACCCCTTCTGGACTCCACTGTGCTCGGCACAAAAGGGAAGAAATGATTTTCAGAAGTGGCCATTTCAGGTCTAGAAGTGAATGACCACGGGAGTAGCTGCACAGCACCTCAGGAGTTAAAGCGAGGGGCAGAATGAAATCTAACAAAGGAGTATGCTCATGAAAGGGAGAGGAAAAGAAGCCGGGAACCCCAGAACACAGGATTCATCAGGCTCAGGGACTGGTTTTGACACTTTCCATTACCGACTTCTGGTGCCCCCGGTGGCCACTTTGGAAATCACACTTTACACAGCCCAAGGTCAGGGCCTCTTGCAAAAAGCCAGTTCCTTACCAATGGATTTTCAACTTTATTCATACACCTCCAAGTCCAATACTCTTCCCACTGGTTAAAAAAAGATCTTAAAACAGGCACCATCTGGATACTCATTACACATTTATTGTACATTTTCACAATCTGGATGCGCCACAGAATTGGGGGCATGGGGTGGGGGAAGAAGGGGGCAGAGGACACTGGGATTATTTGGGGGGGTCTAGAACACAGCACCCCCACCCCAGCATCTCTTCTACCCTTTCACACCACAGCTTAGCTATCCCTGCTCCCCCTCCACACAGAAAACCTAGAGTGTGGGGGGAAGATAGAGTTTGGGGGGCCCCTCCAGTGGCAGGTTAAGGAACTGCACCCTCAGACTCTAAAAATTTGTGCCATTTAAAACATTAGAGGCTTCTATCACTTCACCCAATGATAGGACAGCTTTCTCTGGGCTCTACAGCCCTGGAGAGGGCAAGGATCCCTATTTTCCAGCAAGTCCCATACACACATTGGCAGTGACTAATACCCCAACCCTAAATTCAGTTGGGCAGTCAAAGGAGCTGGGCAGTGATGGGGGCAACACTTCCCAAATTGGGAAGGAGGGTTTTCAGTCCAACCCTCAGTAGGGGTAAGACCAGAGGTTTCAGGCAGGAATTGGGAAGATTCTCTGTCCTGCCCCACTCCTCTCCAAGGCAGTGATGAGCCCCCACACACTGGTAGCCATCACTCCCAAAAGAGATCAGATTGTGGCCAACCCCCAATTCTCCTGGTGGGAGGAGGAGGTGGATCAGGCAAATGGGAGGGAGGGAGACCCCATGGGAATGTCAGTCCCACATGAAAACTGGGGAGCAGGAATGTGGGGACAGACCCCAAGTGGCAGAATTATTGGTCCATCATAACACACTGAACTCCAAGACACTTACACACCAGCTGGGGGGAGGGAGAAAGGGTACAAGAGGTTTGGAAAATGGGAATAGGGGAAGCAAACTGGACTAGATGGGCTAGGAGGGGGCAATTCTGAGGGCCAGAACAACCTGGTTCCCCGAACACCCAGGCTCCCCACCCTCTGCAAGTAACATCGTGCACATGAAAGTGTGATACAAGGATCAACAGAGACTAAATTGCTTAGTAAAAAAGAAACACAGGTTGAGAGAAGAGTGATGAACAAAAAGAAGGTAACCAAAAGGGATGTCAGTATGCAAATGATATGTTAACTAACATGCTGGAAGCTCCCAGAAGACCTTTGGG
This sequence comes from Otolemur garnettii, assembly GCF_000181295.1. Taxonomy (NCBI): domain Eukaryota; kingdom Metazoa; phylum Chordata; class Mammalia; order Primates; family Galagidae; genus Otolemur; species Otolemur garnettii. The sequence goes on along the minus strand of NW_003852441.1, from coordinate 11,112,708 downwards.
ATTCTTAGGACCAAATGGGGCCAGTCTCAGAGACTCCCAATGGATGCAAAGAAGATGCATCTAAGGAGGCTTAGACAGGTGCTGTTTGTTTTTTGTCAGTGTGTGTGTGTGTGGGGGGGGGGGTTGGTGCATGAGGGTGACTGGAAGCCAAGAGTGGGAGGAAGGATCAGCTAAATCCAAGGGGGAG
>NW_003852441.1:11102633-11112456 GCF_000181295.1 Otolemur garnettii | reverse complement strand
AGAGAGGAGAGGAGAGGAGAGGAGAGGAGCTATTGCATAGCAGATGCAAATGAAGGAACTTGGGACTAATCAGGAAGAGAAGGATAGGGAAAGAAGGAAAGAAAAAGGAAGTGATGGGAACCTCAGGAAGGGGTGTTAAGGACAACCGGAAAAATCTTCTAGTAATAAAACTACAAACAGACCAAATATATATAATATTATATATGTATAAATAACAGCTGGCTATTTACAGGGGGGCACACACACAGACACACACACATGGATCCAGGGGAGGGGGGCTGAAAGATATGGCTGAGAGGTGAAGGAACGTCTGGGGGTTGGGGAAGAGGCCCTTCTCTAGGCAGGGCAGACTCCTCAGGGATTTAAGTGCTGAAGTAAACTGTGAAGAGAGGGAAAGAAGACCAGGAACAGGGATGGGGGTGAGAGAAAAAGAGAAAGAAAGTAGTTGTGTCAGGCCTGGCCCTCCTCCAATCCTCCCCACTCCCCAGCTGGCTGACATCCCTTCCCCTCTTTTGGCATCAATTTCTCATCTGTAAGCAAGGGGGCTGGGTAGGTAGGTTCTGAGGTCCCCTTAATTCTACAGTATGACCCTACTCCTCAAGGCCTCTGAGACCACGAGATCTCAGTGGGATGCCTGGCTTCCTGGTCATATCCTAAAAAGTCCCTGGGCCTTTCCCCCACTGCCCAATTCCAGGGTTCCCAGACTGGGCTCTTAGGCACAAAGAGTCCTCCATAGGTACATCAGCTTTCCTATTTCCAAAATTTTAACAGAAGTTACCCAGAAAAAGGCAAACTGCAGGATAAACATCATCAAGGTTTTTGGCTCTAGATGAATTAGAACTGCCATTAGCAGCTATACATGCTTTTTGCTGAAGAGTAAAAACTAGGTTAATGACCTTCGATACCCAGAATCCACTGGGGAAACCTCTCCAGAGAATGGGCCCTAGCCACTCCTACCCCACTCACCGATGATGATGATGAGGATGATGGCGCAAATCACTCCCAAAATGATCATCATCTGGGGTTAAGAGGAGAGGGTTAGTGAGACAAGCCATGATACCCCCATTCACCCACCTGTCCTCCCACCTGTCCTCACCCTTACCTTGAGGTTTTTCCACCAGTATTTACGCTTGAGCTTGGCTGCACTTGTTTCAAACTGGGAGGCCCCTGCCTGGAGTGCATCTGCACGGTCGTCCAGCTCTGAAAGCTTCTGGTCCCGCTCCAGGACCTTGTCCACGTTCACCCTCATGATGTCCACCACCTGGAAGAGGGGCCCACGAGGCAGGGGGTGTGCCAAGGCCCGCCCCAACAAGGGCACTCCTCAAACACGTGCCCATTGTGCCACATAGGGAACATGCACCCTGATGCTGCCAGGCTAACATGCCAAGGACACACACAGAACATGCCTAGCACACCTGGGGACATGCAAGAAGCACACATCAGGGGCATGCAGATAGCCAGACATCTCAGATGTCATAGCAACACCCTCTATCTATCCAGTCTCAGGCCGTCTGTCCATCACTAGAGCACACCTGCCCAGGCTGGCACACCCCAGGCTAGCAAGGCTGATTAACATCCCAGTGCCCTTCCAACTGCGTGCTGAGAGGGAGAAAGGGATGGGGCATAGTATGTCTTTGTCCCCAAACTCACAAACATGAACTGTCATCACCCCCAACCCAAGATGGGCCCTCAGACCTGTTTGCCAACCCCCAGGGTCCGTCCCATTGCCTTTGAATCCCCCTACACTCACCTCGTCCACCTGGGCCTGGGTCTGCTGCAGTCTCCTATTACTGGTGAGGTTTGGAGGGGGTGCAGGGGGACCACCCTCCCCAGCTGGGGCAGCAGGGGGGGCGGTGGCAGCGGTAGCAGACCTGAGGAGTAGGGAGGGATTAAGACCCAGGACTTGGAGCCTCTGGCCCCGCAGCCAGGGCTCCGCCCATCCACCTGTCCATCCATCGTCCCTACCGTCTTTTTCGGAAGGAAGGCCACCGATGGAAGCCTTGGTCTCTGTTCAGCCCCACCACCAATGAGCTGCATGACCTTGAGCGAGCCCCCCTCCCCCTCCGGGACTCAGTTTCCCCGCCTGTCAAATCAGGGCGACCTCAGACAGGATCTGGGGTCGACCCGAAATGACAGGCAGCCGCGGCGACAGGGGTGGGGCGGTCAGACACTGGGTCTGTTCCCTCCCGCGGCCATCGCCAGTGCCGGGCAGCGCGGGACGCAGGGCTCCCCGGCCTCCCGCGCGCAGTCACGGGCGCCAGCCTGGCCCCGGGGCTCGGGGGACGCGGGGTGCGGAAGGGACCCCGGAGGGACCCCGCGTCTGTTCCCCAAGGGTGGAGGTGGGCGCAGGGAAGCGCGTGCGGGCGGCAATCGGCCGACTCACATGGCGGGGACAGCGGGCGGAGGACTTGGCAGCAGCAGTGATGGCGGCGGCAGCTGCAGCTCGCGCTGGCTCCGACTGGCGCTGGCTGCCCGGGACGGGAAGATGGCGGCCGCACGTCACCCGCATCCGGGCACTGCGGGCGGGGGCGGGGCGCGACAGGAGACTCCTTGGGAGCGGGGCCGCGGGGGCGGGGCTCGCTGGGCGGGGGTCGTGGAGGGCTAGGCAACCGGCCTCATGTCTGGTTGACCAGAGACCTCCCAGGGCACTAGCGCTACCCCAAGGCTGACTGCTGTGGCTCCCCCAACCCACCGCCACCCTGCCCTATCTTACCACAGCTATTCACAGCGCCCCCAAATCCTCTGCCACCTGGCACGCCGCAGACGGACCCCACACCTCATTCCCAGACCGCATCCTCCCGTATCAATCAACCGCATAAGCCAGACCGCACCCCATACAGGCCAGGGACCCAACACCAGATGACCTGCTTACAGCATTTAGGATGAGCAGGGGGTAGGAAATCAGAGGTGGCTTGTGCAGGTATGGGGGCAATGCGGACAGCTAGGACACTGCTGCTTCGGGTGGAGTAGAGCGGTGGGAGTTGCACTCACCCCACCACCTGAGAATTCATCACTTGAGAATTCAAGTGGAATTTTCAGAGGTCTGGGGCCCCTGGTCAATGAGTAGGGGGGTATGAAGAAAAGGAGAGGAAGTAGTTTCTTTCGCCCTAACCAAGTCCCAGAAAGGGCTGCAGAGTGTGAAAGCTGCCTCTCCTCACAAGTGAAATACAGACCAGGGGTACTTGGCAGGCAAAGCTGGAGCAGGTCCTGCTCAGGCTGGGCAAGCGAAGGACCCCAGGGATGAGGGCATGAGGTTGTCCCATGAGGCCACTTCACTTGGTGGCTGCTGGCTGGCCAAAACCTAGCTTTGCTTCCAGATTTGGATAGCAGCCCTGGCTATAGAAGAGGGTTCAGCTTTCGATCCCAGGCGCAGGGCCTAGGCCAATAAGATAGGCTTGCTTTTTTTTTTTTTCTCTCTCTTTCTTTAAAAGAGAGAAGGACAGTGGGCAAGTACAGCAAGGTTATATGGTGCTACTTTACTGAGGATTAGCATCACATATGTGATCTTTGACAGTTCTTCCCTTCCTCTCTGGACCCCAAGTAAGTTACATATGCAGGCACTAAATATATAATAGTGCATATTTGTTAAATGGATTGATCTGGATAACATTGTAGCAGATTGTCCACAGCTTGGTCCATCTCTGACTGGTCTCCATTTAAGGGAGGGAACTCTAAACAAACGCAGCAGCTGTACACCCTCCCACCCAGTTTGTCAGAGAAAATGGAACCAGAGCAGCTGTCTATCTGGTGGGGTGGGTCAAAGCAAACCTCAAGGGGGAAGGAGGCATTTTAGGAGAGGCCTAGTAGCTCAGGGTGGGTGCTTCCTACATCCACAGAAGTGGAGGAGGAAGGTTGGTGGCCTTGATCTCTGAGACAAACAGGAGACGGCTTCTTCCCTCCCCCACCCAGGATTCTCAGAGCCTCAGATGTGAGATACTCCTCCATTGCAGTGCCCCACCCCCTCCCAGCAGAAGCCCAGGGATGGCTGTGTCACCAGAGGTGTCATTTCCCAGCTGTCTGGAGGTGGTGAGTGAGCAGGGAGTGTGCGTGCTGGGTGTGGGGACTCAGCCAGATCTAAGATAAAATACTTTTGGCTCCCTCCTCCTCCAAGGGGCAGCCAGATCCCCATCCTTGTGCTCTAGCACACAATGTCTGGGGTGGCTCAGCCTATGTGTTGAGCAAGAAAAGAGCAGCTTCCATGGGGTCTCAGATCATGCTGTGGGGTGCTGGCTCTTTACTTTCTAGTCAGAGAACAAAGATACCAAATTCCAGCTTTTTTAAGTTTAAAAGCCTCAGTGTCTGGGCATGAGGCAGGTAGGATTGGAAGGAGGAGGTAGGCCCAGAGAAAGCCCCCATCCCCACCCCTCACATGTGTAGGGGGAAACCTAGTGCAGGACCAGGCAAGATGTTAGATACTGATTTAGGGGTGGTGTGGAAGGGAGAGGGTCCTAGGCAAATCTGAGGAGCTGAGGCCATGGGATGTGGCTTGGAAGTCTGGCACACTGCTGTTACTCTTAGCTCCTGGGATGGCAGCAGCAAAGTAGAAAAGAGAGCACACATGGCCCGTGGAGGTGGGGGGCCCAGGAGGAGTCATTTCAGAGAGAGGGCTCCCACTGAGCAACCCCTCCCTACCTTATCTAGTGCCAAGAAACACCCCAAATTTAGATCAGTGGTGGAGCGGGATGACTGGGTTCACCTGGAAATGGATAAAAGAGTGTTTTCTGTAAGCAGGTAGAATGAAGACCCCATATAGAGGTCAGCTGAACATAGAAAAATAATGTATTTGGATAAGAGAGATGTGGCATCTGCATTTACCAGCTGTGGGATTGGCCCACTCCCAGGGCTCATTCAAAGGATGGAGAGAGCTTAAGGTGATTCTGTTGTAGGCAACTGAGACCAACCAATAAAGCCTCAATAAAAGCTTTATTTTTTATTTTTTTGAGACAGGGTGTCACTGTGTCACCCATAGTAGAGTGCTGTAGCATCACAGCTCACAGAAACCTCCAACTCCTGGACTCAAGTGATTCTCCTGCCTCTGCCTCCCAAGTAACTGGGACTACAGGTGTCCACCACAACACCTGGCTATTTTTTGGTTGCAGCTGTTATTGTTGTTTGGCAGGCCGGGCTGGGTTTGAACCCACCAGCTCAGGCGTATGTGGCTGGTGCCTTAGCTGCTTAAGCCACAGGCACCAAGCCAATAAAGGCTTTATTTTATTGGTTTTTCCTCTTCAATTACTGGTTTAGAAGATAGAGTAGAAAGAGGCTGGGTCATTCCCACACTGACTCATGAACTTGCTCCTCCCAAATGAGTCAAACCTGACTGAACTAGTAATTAAAATCAGGGATCTTGTGTGTCCCTCAACACAGCTTGTAAAGACAAGGTTCTAAACCAGGTGCAGTGGCTCATGCCTGTAATCCTAGCACTTTGGGAGGCTGAGGTGGGTGAATTACTTGAGCCCAGGAGTTAGAGACAAGCCTAAGAAATAGTGAGATCCCATCTCTACTAAAAGTAGAAAAATTAGCCAGGCCTTGTGGTGGGTACCTGCAGTCACATGGGGAGGCTGAGGCAAGAGGATCTCTTGAACTCAGGAGTTTGAGGTTGCTGTGAGCTATGATGATGCCATGGCACTCTAGCCAGGGTAACAGTGAGACTTGGTCTAAAAAAGAAAGAAAAAGAAGGAAAGAAAGAAAGAGGGAAGGGGAGGGGAGTGGAGGGAAGGGAAGGGAAAAAGAAAACGAGAAAGGGAAGGGAAGGGGAAAGGAAAGGGAAAAAATACAATACATCTCATCAATAAAATAAAAAACAAAGACCATATGATTCTCTCAATTGATGCAGAAAAAGCCTTTGATAATATCCAGTACCCCTTCATGATCAGAATTCTTTTTTTTTTTTTTTGAGACCGAGCCTCAAGCTATCCCCCTAGGTAGAGTGCTATGCACTCACAGCTCACAGCAACCTCCAACTCCTGGGCTCAAGCGAGTCTCCTGCCTCAGCCTCCCAAGTAGCTGGGACCGACCACAGGCGCCCGCCACAACGCCTGGCTATTTTTTGGTTGCAGCCATCATTGTTGTTTTTGGCAGGCCTGGGCTGGATTCGAACCCGCCACCTTAGGTGTATGTGGCTGGCGCCTTAGCTGCTTGAGCCACAGGCGCTGAGCCCATGATCAGAATTCTTAAGAAAATAGGCATAGAAGGGACATTTCATAAACTGATAGAGGCCATTTACAGCAAACCCACAGCCAATATCATATTGAATGGTGTAAAATTGAAAACATTTTCACTCAGATCAGGAACGAGGCAAGGATGCCCACTGTCTCCACTGCTATTTAACATAGTAATGGAAGTCTTAGCCATTGCAATCAGGCATGAGAAGGTGATCAAGGGTATCCAAATAGGGTCAGAGGAGATCAAACTCTCACTCTTTGCTGATGACATGATCCTATACATGGAAAATCCCAGGGACTCAACTTCAAAACTTTTGGGGGGGGGCAGTTTTTGGCCGGGGCTGGGTTTGAACCCGCCACCTTCAGCATATGGGGCCAGCATCTTACTCCTTTGAGCAATAGGCACTGCCCAACTTCAAAACTCTTAGAAGTGATCAAGGAATACAGCATCTCAGGATACAAAATCAATACTTACAAGTCAGTAGCTTTTATATACACCAACAATAGTCAAGCTGAAAAAAAAATCAAGGACTCTATTCCTTTTATAATAGTGCCAAAGAAGATGAAATATCTGGGAATTTATCTAACAAAGGACGTGAAAAATCTCTATAAAGAGAACTATGAAACTCTGAGAAAAGAAATAGCTGAAGATGTTAACAAATGGAAAAACATACGATGCTCATGGCTGGGTAGAATCAACATTATTAAAATGTCCATACTACCCAAAGCAATCCCTATTAAAGCACCATTGTCATACTAGGGATTTAATGCAATCCCTATTCAAGCACCATTGTCATACTTTAAAGAACTTGAAAAAATAGTACTTCATTGTATATGGAATTAGAAAAAAACCTCGAATAGCAAATACATTACTCAGAAATAAGAACAAATCAGGAGGTATCACATTACCAGACTTCAGGCTATACTATAAATCTATAGTGATCAAAACAGCATGGTACTGGCACAAAAACAGAGAGGTAGATTTATTGAACAGAATAGAGAACCAAGAGATGAACCTGGCTACTTATTGTCAGGTGATCTTCGACAAGCCTATCAAAAGCATTCAGTGGGGGAAAGACTCCCTATTTAATAAATGGTGCTAGGTGAACTGGCTGGTGACTTGTATGTAGAAGACTGAAACTGGACCCCCACCTTTTACCACTAAGAACAATTGATTCTCACTGGATAAAAGATTTAAACTTAAGATATGGAACTATAAAAATACTAGAAGAGAGTGCAGGGAAAACACTTGAAGAAATTGGCCTGGGAGAATATTTTATGAGGAGGACCCCCTGGGCAATTGAAGCAGCACCAAAAATACATTACTGGGATCTGATCAAACTAAAAAGCTTTTGCACAGCCAAGAGCACAGTAAGTAAAGCAAACAGACAACCTGCAGAATGGGAGAAGATTTTTGCGGGTTATGCTTCCGACAAAGGTCTGATAACTAGAATCTACAGAGAACTCAAACTAATCAATAAGAAAAGAATAAATAACCCCATTTCTACGTGGGCAAGAGACCTGAAGAGAAACTTCTCTGATGAAGACAAGGTGCATGGGCTACCAACACGTGAAAAAATGCTCATCGTCCTTAATTATCAGAGAAATGCAAATCAAAACCACTTTGAGATATCATCTAACTCCAGTAAGATTAGCCCACATCACAAAATCCCAAAACTACAGATGTTGGCGTGGATGCAGAGAGAAGGGAATGCTTCTACACTGCTGGTGGGAATGCAAGCTAATGGGAAAGAATGCAAGCTGGTGGGAAAGAAGTTTGGAGAACACTCAAGGAACTAGAAGTAGACCTACCATTCAATCCTGCAACTCCTCTACTAGGTATATACCCAGATGATCAAAAATTATTTTACAACAAAGACATTTGCACCAGAATGTTTATTGCAGCCCAATTCATAATAGCCAAGACATGGAAACAGCCCAAGTGCCCATCGACCCATGAATGGATTAACAAATTATGGAATTATGGTATATGTACACCATGGAATACTATGCAGCCATAAAAAGATGGAGACTTCACATCTTTTCTGTTTACCTGGATGGAGTTGGAACATATTCTTCTTTTTTTTTTTGAGACAGAGCCTCAAGCTGTCCCCCTGGGTAGAGTGCTATGGCATCACAGCTCACAGCAACGTCCAACTCCTGGGCTCAAAGCGAGTCTCCTGCCTCCGCCTCCCAAGTAGCTGGGACCACAGGTGCCCGCCACAACGCCTGGCTATTTTTTGGTTGCAGCCGTCATCGTTGTTTGGCGGGCCCGGGCTGGGGATTTGAACCCACCACCTTAGGTGTATGTGGCTGGCACCTTAGCCAGTTGAGCTATAGGCGCTGAGCCTGGAACATATTCTTCTTAGTAAAGTATCTCAAGAATGGGAAAAAAAGTGTCCAATGTACTCAATACTACTATGAAATCAATATATAACCACCTACATACTCATACGAATGGCAAAACATAACTATAGTCCAGAAATTAGAAGGGAAGAGGAGAGAGAGGGGAGAGGAAGGGGGATACAGGAGGAGGGAGGGTATTTGGGGAGACCTCACCTAATGTGCATGATGCAATGGTACCTTTCAAAACTATTAAGAATTGAGTATAATTGTGATGGATGTTACTCAGTTCAATGTAAACATTTCATATTGTACATCAAAGCAGTACCCTGAACTCCATAAATGCAACAATGTACAATGTTATGATTTAACAAAAAATAATTAATTTTTAAAAAAGAAAGGAAGAAAGGTCTAATTAGGAAAAAAACTGTGCCTAGAATGGGGGCTGGGTAGCTAGACACCTCACCACTGCAATCAGCTGCTCAAGTCCTGTGGCCTCCCCCCACCCCTTTCTAGCACCCAGTCCAGAAAGCAGCTAGAGCTATGTGTCAAGCTTTGGTCTCCTGGAGGGAAGGGAAAACCCAAGGACCTATGGTGTGCCAGATGCTTTACATGAGTTGTCAAGTGCACTCAACATGTTTTTCAATCACACAAATGTGACTGCATTCTCCTCAGAAATATCACAACACTAAACATTGCCAGTGACAGTGGCAAGAACTTATAATACCAGCTACTTGAGAGGCTGAGGCTGCAGGATTGCTTAAGCCCAGGAATTCGAGACCAGCCTGGGTAATATAGCAAGATGCCATCTCAAAATCACACAAAAAAAACTCTGGAACACTGAGGCAGGTGGATTGCTTGAGCTCACAAGCTTGAGACCAGCCTGAGCAAAAAGTGAAACCCCTTTTCTCTACTATAAATAGAAAAATTGAGCAAGATGATCACTTGAGCCCAAGAGTTGGAGGTTGCTGTAAGCTTTGACATCACAGCACTCTACCCAGGGCAACAGCTTGAGACTATCTCAAAATAAATAAATTATACTTAAAAAAAAAGAAAACTTGGCTAGGTGCCTATAGCTCAAGCAGCTAAGGTGCCAGCCACATACACCAGAGCTGGCGGGTTTGAATCTAACCTAGGTCTGTAAACAGCAATGACAACTACAACCAAAAAATGGCTAGGTGTTATGGTGGGCACCTGTAGTCCCAGCTACTTGAGAGGCTGAGGCAAGAGAATCACATAAGCCCAGGAGTTGGAGGTTTCTGTGAGCTGTGATGCCACAGCACTCTACCCATGGCGACAGCTTGAGGCTCTGTCTC
>NW_003852441.1:11099457-11102222 GCF_000181295.1 Otolemur garnettii | reverse complement strand
GACAGAGTCTCACTTGCCCTCACCATAGAGTCCTGTAGCGTCACAGGTCACAGCAACCTCCAACTCTTGGGCTTAAGCGATTCTCTTGCCTCAGCCTTCCAAGTAGGTGGGACTACAGGTTCCTGCCACAATGCCTGGCTAGTTTTTGGTTGTAGTTGTCATTGTTGTTTGGCAGGACCGGGCTGGATTCAAACCCACCAGCCTCAGTGTATGTGGCTGGTGCCACATACACTCCTTTTTGAAAAAAATGTTTTTTGTTATATTTATCTAATTGTTTTCAATTCAAAACATAATATCTCCTCTACATCTCTGAAGATAATTATATTGTTTAAATTAAATATTAGATTTAAAAATAAGTAACATAGGCTCGGCACCTGTAGCTCAATCGGCTAAGGTGCCAGCCACATACAGCTGAGCTGGTGGGTTCGATTCCAGCCTGGGCCCACCAAACAACAAAGATGGCTGCAACCAAAAAATAGCTGGGTGTTGTGGCAGATGCCTGTAGTCCCAGCTACTTGGAAGGCAGAGGCAGGAAAATCGCTTGAGCCCAAGAGTCGGAGTTTGCTGTGAGCTGTGATGTCACAGCACTGTACCCAAGACGACAGCTTGAGGCTCTGTCTCAAAAAATAATAAAATAATAAAATAAAATAAAAATAAGTACATAATTGGCTAGACATGGTGGCACACACTTGTAATCCTAGCACTCTAGAAAGCCAAGGCAGGAGGATTGCTTGAGCTCACAAGTTCGAGACCAGTCTGAACAAGCGTGAGACCCCCCCCATCTCTACTAAAAATAAAAACAAATTAGGGCGGTGCCTGTGGCTCAGTGGGTAGGGCACCAGCCCTATATACCAAGGGTGGCGGGTTCAAACCTGGCCCTAGCCAAATTGCAACAAAAAATAGTCAGGCATTGTGGCAGGTGCCGATAGTCCCAGCTACTAGGGAGGCTGAGGCGAGAGAATTGCCTAAGCCCAGGACTTGGAGGTTGCTGTGAGTTTTGTGATGCCTTGGCACTCTACTGAGGGTGATAAAGTGATACTCTGTCTCTACAAAAAAAATTAGCTGGGCATTATGGCAGGCACCTCTAGTCCCAGCTATTTAGAAGGGTGATGCAGGAGGATTGCTTGAACCAAGGAGTTTGAGGTTGCTGTGAGCTAGGCTGAGACCATGGCACTCTAGTCTGGGTAACAGAGTGAGACTCTGTCTCAAAATAAATAAATAAATAAAACCACAAACAAGTGAACAGCTGATGCAGACATAGGCATATACATACATACTTTTTAAAATTTCTTCTCATAAATACAAATTCTAACAAACTATATGCATTGATGTGTACCTATGATTCTTCTTTATGGGGGGATTTGTTTTTAGGGTTTTTTGGTTTTTTGTTTTTTTTTTTTATAGTTTTTGGCCGGGGCTGAGTTTGAACCTGCCACCTCTGGCATATGGGGTGGGTGCCTTACTCCTTTGAGCCACAGGCACTGCCCTGATTTTTCTTTTCTTTCTTTTTTTTGGGAGACAATATTATCACTCCGTTGCCCAGGCTAGAGAGCTACAGCGTCGCCCTAGTTTACAGCAACCTCAAACTCCTGGGCTCAAGCAATCCCTCTGCTTCAGCCTTCCAAGTAGCTGGGACTACAGGTGCTCACTAGGACACTCACTAATTTTTCTATTTTTAGTAGAGATGGGGTCTTGCTCTTGTTCAGGTTGGTCTTGAACTTCTGAACTCAAGCAATCTACCTGTTTTGGCCTCCCAGAGTGCTGGGACCATAGGTATGAGCCACTGTGCCCAATCTGTATCTACGGTGTCTTTACCTTCTAATTATAGTTTTCTTTTTCTTGTGCCCTCTAGTATCTCTGTCTCTTCTAGGTTCCTTTGATTGGCTTTTTTTTTTTTTTTTACCATACCAGAGGAAACTCTTTCATTTGGGAGGCTTTCTTCAAACATCTGCTGATCCTTAGCTGTCTGTTTCTATTTAACAGGGAGCCACTAAGAGGCCCACTGGAAGCTCTGTGTGTGTGTGTGTAGTGGGGAGGTGACCTTAGCGACTATTAGCTTTGCTGTAGGACAGACCTTAGCGACTATTAGCTTTGCTGTAGGACAGAGCATTTTCATGGGAGGACTCTCAAATGTTAGTAGGTAGCAGGCATTCTCTGGGGCCAAGTTTCCAGGTTTAACCAGAAGTCTTATCACAGTTTATTTAACTATTCCCTCAAGGAGGCAGTGCTTTTAGGAATGTTGTGAACACTTCCCATGACAATCAACTCTATAATGTAGGTATTACTTTAAGCTTATTTTCAGGTAAACCTAGGCTTAGAGAGCTGCCTCAGTGGGGGCATTGTTATAGGTTCATCACCTTTTTTCCCACATACAGAATGGTACCTCTTTTAAACAATCTTTTTGTACCAAAGCATAATATACATACATAAAGTGATATCTTTTTAATCTCTGTAGTTCTCCCTGAACAAATACCAAGAACGCTATGGTTCCTGGTGTTAGGAACAAGGCAGGTAAATGAATAATCAATGATGGTGAATGGGCGTCTCAGTAAAGAGTGTTTTTTTCATTGTCTTTTTCTTTCTTTTTTTATTTGAGACTGAGTCTCACTCTATTGCCCTGAGTGCCATGGTGTATCATAGCTCACAGCAAGCTCAGACTCTTGAGCTTGAGCAATCTTCTTGTCCCAGCTACTCAGGAGGCTGAGACAAGAGGATTACAGGTGTGGGCTACTACACTTGGCTAGTTTTTCTATTTTTTTTTTTTT
>NW_003852441.1:11095256-11099311 GCF_000181295.1 Otolemur garnettii | reverse complement strand
GCCCAGCTATTTTTTGGTTGCAGCCGTCATTGTTGTTTGGCAGGTCCGGGCTGGGGATTTGAACCCGCCACCTTAGGTGTACGTGGCTGGCGCCTTAGCCCGTTGAGCTATAGGTGCCGAGCCAGTTTTTCTATTTTTAATAGAGACTGGGTCTTGCTCTTGCTCAGGCTGGTCTCAAACTCCTGAGTTTGAGCAATCCACCTGCTTCAGCCTCCCAGGGTGCTAGGATTACAGGTGTGAGCAACCGCATCCAGCCCAGTGAGGTTTTAAAAGAGAACTCAGCATAGCAGGCAGATGGATTGCTAATTGTGGACTCCCAGGTGCCTGTCCGGGAGGATAAGTTTGGATAGGATCTGTGTGTCCAGTATTCAGTGAGGCTGGTGAAGCCCTAATCATTGGCTACCAGTTCAGCAGGGAACCAGCTCCTGTCACTGCAGCACGGAAGGCCCAGGCCTCTGCCAACTGGGAGGCAGGGTACTGGGGGCAGTGAGAGTGCCACATGCCAGAGCCCTAGGTAGGTAGAACAAGATATTGACAGTTCAGAGTATTCAGGGGTTGAAAGCCTGTGAGGCCTTATGGTCCCAGACCCTCACACTGTAACTCCTCCATTCATTAGAGATTCACTGGTTTTAACATATTTTGAACCAAGAGACGCCCTGAAGACACATTTTACTTATTTCTTTCCATATGATGTGCCAGGCTCAGAGCCTGGCAGGTAGTAGATGTTCAATAAATATCTATTGAATTGAGTCAACTGATTTGGCCTGACCACTGCCAAGAGATGTGGTTTTGGTTTTTTTTTTTTTTGGAGACAGAGTCTCACTATGTCACCCTTAGTAGAGTGCCATGGCGTCACAGCTCAGCAACTTCCATCTCTTGGGCTTAGGTGATTCTCTTGCCTCAGCCTCCCAAGTAGCTGGTACTATAGGCGCCCACCACAACGCCCAGCTATTTTTTTTGTTGAAGTTGTCATTGTTTGGCTTGGCGCCTGTGGCTCAAGCGGCTAAGGCACCAGCCACATACACCTTAGTTGGCGGGTTCGAATCCAGCCTGGGCCACCAAACAACAATAATGGCTGCAACCAAACAATAGCCAGGCTTGTGGCAGGCCCCTGTAGTCCCAGCTACTTGGGAAGCAGAGGCAGGAGAATCGCTTGAGCCTAGGAGTTGGAGGTTGCTGTGAGCTGTGATGCCACGACACTCTATCCAAGGCGACGGCTTGAGGCTCTGTCTTAAAAAAAAAGAAGTTGTCATTGTTTAGCAGGCCCAGGCCGGGTTCAAACCTGCCAGCCCTGATGTATGTGGCCAGCGCCCTGACCACTGAGCTATAGGAACCAGGCTGAGACCTGGGTTTTAATTCCAGCTCTCCCACTCTGTATGGTGTCCTAAAGCAAAGAATTTCTCCTTTGGCCTCATCTTTCTCATTTGATAATGAGGGCTCTCATTCTACAATGTCAGAAATTGTGCTGGCATCAGATGCTACAATAGTATGATAACACACAAAAGGAGATCATTAAACACAGCATGATCCTTTCTGTGATGGATGTAATGACCAAGATGCTTGCCAACTCAACTCAAACAGATTAAACCAAAAAAAGGAGAGTCTCATAACTGGAACCTAACTAGAAAAAGCAGGATCTACCGTATTCAAAAGATGTCATTGGGATCTCTTTCTCCATTCCTCAGCTCTGCTTGCCTCTGATGTAGCTCCATTTCTATTGTTGGGTTTTTGTTTTTTTTTTTGAGACTGAGACTGAAGTTATTGCCCTGGGTTGAGTGCTGTGGCATCACAGATCACAGCAACCTCCCACTCTTGGGCTTAAGCAATTCTCTTGCCTCAGTCTCCCAAGTAGCTGGGACTATAAGCGCCCACCACAACGCCCAGCTATTTTTTTTTTTGGTTGTAGTTGTCATCATTGTCATTTGGGGGGCCCAGACTGGATTCGAACCCATCAGCTCTGCTGTATGTGGCTGGTGCCCTAACTGCTTAAGCTACAGGTGCTGAGCCTGTAGCTCCATTTCTAGACAGGCAACAGAAGCTGCTATAGTCTCATATTTATTTAAACTGTTATAGTTTCTATTCTTACTCTGTCATCCTTGGTAGAATGCTGTGGTGTCATAGCTCATGGGAACCTCCAACTACTCTTGGGCCCAAGAGATCTTGCCTCAGCCTCCTGAGTAGCACCCACTACTAAGCTCAGTTAATTTTTCTATTTTTAGTAGAGATGGGGTCTCACTTTTGCTCTGGTTGGTCTTGAACCCCTGAGCTCAGGCAATCCACCCATTGAGGCCACTCAGAATGCTAGGATTATAGGTGTGAGCCACCATGCTCAGCCCTTTAGTATGTTTATTTTTTTTAATTTAATTTAATTTTTTTTTTTTGCAGTTTTTGGCTGGGAGCTGGGTTTGAACCCGCCACCTCTGGCACATAGGACTGGGGCCCTACTCCTTTGAGCCACAGGCACCACCCCCCTTTTTATATATTTTTTTAAAAGGTAAGGTCTTTTTTTTTTTTTTTGAGACAGAGCCTCAAGCTGTCCCCCTGGGCAGAGTGCCATGGCATTACAGCTCACAGCAACCTCCAGCTCCTGGGCTCAAGCGAGTCTCCTGCCTCCGCCTCCCAAGTAGCTGGGACCACAGGCGCCCGCCACAACGCCCGGCTATTTTTTGGTTGCAGCCGTCATTGTTGTTTGGCGGGTCCGGGCTGGGGATTCGAACCCGCCACCTTAGGTGTACGTGGCTGGCGCCTTAGCCGGTTGAGCTATAGGCGTCGAACCAAAAGGTAAGGTCTTAGGCAGCACCTGTGGCTCAAAAGGGTAGGGCGCTGGTCCCATATGCTGGAGGTGGCAGGTTCAAACTCAGAATTGCTTAAGCCCAAGAGTGGGAGGTTGCAGCCCTGGCCAGAAAAAAAAAGAGATGGGGTCTCTCTATGTTGCCTAGGCTGGAGTGCAGTGGCTATTCACAGGCGCAATCCCACTACTGATCAGCACGGGAGTTTTTTTTGTTTGTTTTGTTTTTTGAGACAGAGCCTCAAGCTGTCTCCCTGGGTAGAGTGCCGTGGCATAGCTCACAGCAACCTCCAACTCCTGGGCTTGAGCAAGTCTCCTGCCTCTGCCTCCCAAGTAGCTGGGACCACAGGGGCCCACACAACACCTGGCTATTTTTTTTCTTTTTTTGATTGCAGCCATCGTTGTTTGGCAGGCCCGGGCTGGATTCGAACACGCTGCCTTAGGTGTATATGGCTGGCGCCTTAGCCACTTGAGCCACAGGCGTCGAGCCAGCACGAGAGTTTTCACCTGCTCCATTTCCGACCTGGGCCAGTTCACCCCTCCTTAGGCAACCTGGTGGCCCCCACTCCCGGGAGGTCACCATACTGATGCCAAATTTACCTGATCAGCACAGAACACTACAGCCCAGAACTCCT
Organism: Otolemur garnettii; assembly: GCF_000181295.1. NCBI lineage: Eukaryota > Metazoa > Chordata > Mammalia > Primates > Galagidae > Otolemur > Otolemur garnettii. Next base: position 11,095,888 of record NW_003852441.1, on the reverse strand, counting down.
GGACTCAAGTGATCCTCCTGTCTCAGCCTCTCGAGTAACTGGAGCTACTGCGCCACCGTGTCCAGCTTTATTTATTTATTTTTAATTATGTTGATGGCTCTGTGCCCATAGCTCAGTGGTTAGAGCATCAGCCACATACACTGGGGCTGGTGGGTTCAAACCTGGCCCGGGCCTGCTAAACAACAAATCGCCAGGTGTTGTGGTGGGCACCTGTAGTCCCAACTACTTGGAAGACTGAGGCAAGAAAATCATTTCAGCCTGAGAGTTTGAGGTTGTTGTGAGCTATGATGCCACCACACTCTTGGAGGGCACAAAGTGAGACAATGTCTCAAAAAAAAAAAGTCCTTGAGTGTCAAGGTTTATGCCTGAATCAATCACCATGGCTGAGAAAATAGAATGCTTTTTTGGCCAGGCTTGGACCCCATGGGCAATCCCAAAGCCCAGAGAGGGATTAGAGGGACTGAGTGACTGTCAGCCTCTTCTTAACCAATTGGACTAAGACTGAGAGAATACTAAAAGAAAATGGAGTTCTGGGGCGGTGCCTGTGGCTCAAGGAGTAGGGCACTGACCCCATATACCTGGGGTGGCAAGTTTGAACCCAGCCCCGGCCAAAACTGCAAAAAAAAAAAAAA
>NW_003852441.1:11091326-11094986 GCF_000181295.1 Otolemur garnettii | reverse complement strand
TTCTCAGAACTACCCAACCGCTAGCACGACAAAAAAAAAAAAAAAAAAAAAAAGAAAGAAAGAAAGAAAAGAAAAGAAAAGCTAATGGAGCTCTATTACCAGAAAAAAGGTTGGATGCTGAATAAGCAAAAACAACAGATGCCTACCATAATAGAAGAGTCCCAAGATCCAAGTCAACCTAGGGAAAACATACTGAGTACTTAGCATAGCCTGGCAGTATCCTACTCCTTTCCCCTCAGAGATATCTGGCTTGTCTCAGTTAATCCTCTCAACAATCCCATGAGATACTGTTGTGAACTGACCTCAACCAATTTGATCTCTTTGGTAGGTATCAGTAGCATAGCCCATCCCATGCTCACTGCCTGGTAAAAAGTTTGAGGTGTGGGATAATTCTGCTACACATACAGGCTATTTACTACAGAAAATTAGCAAGCAGGTTCAAAACAGTTATATCATCTGTTCTTTAAGCTTGATAAAGTCCCCCACCCCAACCCTGCAGGAAAGGTTCACCCGAGGCAGATACAGCAATTCCCCAGACACAGACTTGTTACCATCACAGATGGTGTCAGACAATCAGAGGACTCTTCAGGAATCAAGCCTCAGGATTATGCCCAGGGTTCACTCAGGCTGCAGGCCTTGTACATGAAATACTGAGGACAGTCTCACATGTAGAAATGTTGCAAATCTCACCAATAGAGAGCCCTTTGCCCAAATCCATTATGCTGATTAATAAGCCACTAATTTTACAATTAGATGAAAAAAAAAATTTTTTTTTGAGACAGAGCCTCTAGCTGTCATCCTGGGTAGAGTGCTGTAGTATCATAGCTCAAAGCAACCTCCAACTCCTGGACTCAAGCGAGTCTCCTGCCTCCACCTCCCAAGTAGCTGGGACTACAGGCACCCGCCACAATGCCTGGTTGTTTTTTTTGGTTGCAGCCATCATTGTTGTTTGGCAGGTCCAGGCTGGATTCAAACCCACCATCTTAGGCGTATGTGGCTGGCACTTTAGCCGCTTGAACCACAGGCACTGAGCCAATTTTTTTTTCCTTGGAGATAGTCTCACTCTGTTGCCTAGGATAGAGTGCCTTGGCCTCAGCCTAGCTCACACCAACCTCAAACTCCTGGGCTTAAACAATCCTCCTGCCTCAGCTTCCCAAGTAGCTGGGAAGATAGGTGTCCAGGTAATTTTTCTATTTTCCTATACATCCAGCTAATTTTTCTATTTTTAGTAGAGATGGGATCTTGCTCTTGATAGGGTGGCTTACATAATCCTAGCACTCTGGAAGGCCAAGGCTGGGAGGATTGCCTGAGGTCACGAGTTTTAGAGGAAAATTTCTTTCTCATACTAATTGGCAAAGCCTCTGGGGTTGTTCAAGACAGATAGCTGACAGTGCTTGTAGTAGCTAGTCCGGCAGTGTGGATGAAGGGACCAAGGCCAAGAGAGGATAAGTGATCTCTTGCCCATCACACAGCCAAGAAAGGGAAAACTACAACTGGAGCCCAATAGGCAGTCGAGCTCCAGAGCCCGCTCCTATAGTCTTTGTCCTGGCTAGCGCACAAAAAAGAAAGCTGAGATTGGAAACTAGAAGCATCTAGTTGGTGCTTGAAGGTAATGATGGCAGCCACTGTTATCTGAAATAACCATCACTCACAGGGTGTTGCTGGACAGGCCCTGGCAGGAACCGATGAGCCTGTGTGCCACCACCTGGAGTTTTTTATTCACTTGCAAGGCCTTCTGTCATAAATAAACCTAAGAGATCAGATGCTTCAAGGACCATGGTGCCAGTTAAGGCACTTCATTAAGGTCAAGTGTACTTCATGCACTTAGTAAAGTACTGACTAACTATAAATTTAGGATAGAGCAGAAATGCTTTATGGTATAACCAGTTTAATATAGAATTTTGTACCCTTGTAACCTAGGAAGAGGAATCTGTTTAATGCATACTATGGGCTCGGCACCTATAGCTCAACCGGCTAAGGCGCCAGCCACGTACACCTAAGGTGGCGGGTTTGAATCCCCAGCCCGGACCCGCCAAACAACAATGATGGCTGCAACCAAAAAATAGCCGGGCGTTGTGGCGGGCGCCTGTGGTCCCAGCTACTTGGGAGGCGGAGGCAGGAGACTTGCTTGAGCCCAGGAGTTGGAGTTTGCTGTGAGCTGTAATGCCATGGCACTCTGCCCAGGGGGACAGCTTGAGGCTCTGTCTCAGAAAAAAAAAAATGCATACTATGATGATTAATAACATACTTACTTTTACTGTGACAGTATAAAAGTAACAAAGGAAAATAGGAGAGCAGAACAGCTCTTTGAGAAGATATCCTTGCTGCTCTTGAGAATTTCTGGCTTTTTTATAAATAAAGTAAAGTTGTTCTCTCATTCACTTCTCCCTTGATTGGCTTGGGTGACAGGCAGACAGACTCTTTAGTCTGGCAACAGCAAGAGGTGGAGGAAAGAATAGTAATTACCAATATTTAAGTGCCAAGCAGAGAAGACAACCTGGTATTATGTCCCCAATAATGGACACACTGTAGGTACTCAGTAAATATTTATTGCATAAATCTGAGAAGGAGCAGCTAGAATAGTGGAAGGTAAACCAGGGGAACCATTATTCCAAAACTAAGGGAGAAAAAAGTTCAAAAGAAGGGAAAGGGGTCAACATACTATATGTTGAAAAGAGTCAAGTTCAAGTCTGACACGTGAGTCTGGATTTGAGAACAAGGAAGTTGTTGGTGATAAGCAGTTTTTTGGTATGGTAGGGGCAGGAGTGTGCTGTTAAATGTTTAACAACTAACTCTCCAACATAAGTTATAAATATACATAAGTTATAACTTTTACTGATATAAAGTACATGTAGCACAGAATTTACAAATAATAAAATATACAATGTTTTTTATTATAAATTCCAGTCTTATGACTATGATTTCATAAATGAAGGTGTATTCTAATATAAGTATAGTTCCAATATGAACATTGACTGATGTATGTACTATATATTCTTTTTTGTATTTATTTATTTTGTTTTGAGACAGAGTCTCAAACTGTGGCTCTGGGTAGAGTGCTGTGGAGTCACAGCTTACAGTAACCTCAAACTCTTAGGCTTAAGCAATTCTCTTGCCTCAGCCTCCCAAGTAGCTGGGACCACAGGCGCCCACCACAATGCACCGCTATTTTGTTGTTGTAGTTGTCATTGTTGTTTGCCAGCTCCAGTGTATGTGGCTGGCACCCTAGCTGCTGAGCTACAGGTGCCGAGCCTATATAAATATTCTAATAGAAAGGTAGTCTTGCTGTGTTCCCCAGGCTGGAGTATACTGCTTATTCTAAGATATGATCATAGTAGCCGCAGCCTTCAACTCCCAGACTCCTGGGAACGATCCTCCCCACCCCAACCCACCCCATCTTACACCCCTCCTCATCCCTCAACATCCCAAGTAGCTGGGACTACAGGCATGAGCCACCAGGCAGCAGTCCTTGGTTGATATTTATATTGATATTTATGAGTAAGACAAAAATGAAACAATGAAAATCTACATTGGGCTCGGCGCCTATAGCTCAACCGGCTAAGGCGCCAGCCACGTACACCTAAGGTGGCCGGTTCGAATCCCCAGCCCGGACCCGCCAAACAACAATGGCAGCTGCAACCAAAAAATAGCCGGGCGTTG
>NW_003852441.1:11088079-11090095 GCF_000181295.1 Otolemur garnettii | reverse complement strand
CTGTAATGCCACGGCACTCTACCCAGGGGGACAGCTTGAGGCTCTGTCTCAAAAAAAAAAAAAAAAAAAAAAGAGATATGACACCATGCCATGGCATTCTACTGTGGGTGACAAAGTGAAATTCTGTCTCAAAAAAAATACTGATATAAAATGGCAGGGTATTTCCATATAGCCAATACAACTTTCCATATACTTTAAATCATCTCTAGATTACTTATAACACCTAATATAATCTGAATACTATACAAAGAGTTATTATACTGTACTGTCTTAAAGTTTATATTATTTGGCTAGGTGCCTATAGCTCAGCGGCTAGGGTGCCAGCAATATACACTGGAACTGACAGGTTTGAACTCAGCCCAGGCCTGCCAAACAACAATGACAACTATAGCCAAAAAATAGCTAGGCGTTATGGGGGGTGCCTGTAGTCCCAGTTACATGGGAGGTTGAGGAAAGAGAATCACTTAAGTCCAACAGCTGAAGGTTGCTATGAGCTCTGATGCCATGGCACTCTACCAAGGGTGACATACGGAGACTCTGCTTCAAAAAAAAAAGTTTGTATTATTTTAATTTTTGTATTGTTATTTATTTTGCTTAATTATATATATAATTTATTTAATTGTAAATTTACATAATTTAATTTTAATAATGACTATGTTTAACAACTGGCTCACAAAAGTTCCTGAAAAAAACTTTCCTGAGTGGGTAGGAACACTGCACAGGGTCCAGATGAAAGGCTTACTGTAACGTGATGTGCTCTTCCTGGTCAAGCCACTAGTCATGGCCAGTAAGGTCCATCCTTTTCACCTCCCCCACACTCTGCAATCTTACTTTTCTACCCCAGCCACACTCTAGGACCCCACTCAAATTGCTTTTGTAAAAAGCACTTCTCCTTCCACTTCAAGTAAATTAATACCTACTACAAAGCAGCTGCATATCTCCTTTGTAGCACTTACCACAATTTGCTTTCAAATTACCCTGGGAGTATTGGAAATTGTTTCTTTTAAGAATCTGTGATGGGCTGGGTGCCTGTGGCTCGAGTGACTAAGGTGCCAGCCACGTACACCTAGGGTGGCGGGTTCGAATCCAGCCCGGGCCCACCAAACAATGATGGCAACCAAAAAATAGCCAGGCGTTGTGGTGGCGCCTGTGGTCCCAGCTACTTGGGAGGTGGAGGCAGGAGAATCACCTAAGCCCAGGACTTGGAGGTTGCTGTGAGCTGTGTGATGCCACGGCACTCTACTGAGGGCGATAAAGTGAAACTCTGTCTCTACAAAAAAAAAAAAAAATCTGTGATGGCCATACCTGAGTATGGTCATATTTACATCTCTTCTCTCCATACCTATTATGTGTTTTTGCATATAGTAAGTGCTCATAAATAAGTATTCACTGACTGAATGCTAAGGATGAAGGCCTGCCATGAAAGGCAACAGAGGAAAACGTTATACAGGTAAGGCATCAGCTGAAAGGGATCATGAGAAAGCATCTCATTGGTACCCCAGCGTTATGGCGGGCGCTTATAGTCCCAGCTATTTGGGAGGCTGAGGCAAGAGAATTTCTTAAGCTCAAGAGTTGGAGGTTGCTGTTAGCTGTGATTCCATGGCAGTCTACTGACGACATTATAGTGAGACTCTATCTCAGAAAAAAAAAAAAAAGTATCTCATTGGATGCTTTTTGCTTATTTGGAATGGTTTGGGCGGGCGGCACCTGTGGCTCAAGAAGTAGGGCACTGGCCCCATATACTGGGGGTCGTGGATTCACCCCCGGCCCTGCCCAAAACGGCAAAAAAAAAAAAAAAAAAAAAGGAATGGCCTGGGCTCCCCATTCAGGGCTGTAAACTGTAGAGACTCTTCCCAATATACAACAAACCTGAGAATATTCTGTAATACGATAGAATTTTGCATTCTTATAATTTGTATATTCGTATAAAATTAGCAGGTGGCTGGCTCGGCGCCTGTGGCTCAAGCGGCTAAGGCGCCAGCCACATACACCTAAGGTGGCGGGTTCGAATCCCCA
>NW_003852441.1:11081137-11087883 GCF_000181295.1 Otolemur garnettii | reverse complement strand
AAAAAAAAAAAAAAAAAATTAGCAGGTGGCCCTTCTTGCCACTGTGATATGGTTAGTTTAACAACAGAACATTTACAACACCATATCTGATTGACACAAATGATCATTTTATAGAAAATCCAAGATACAAAGATGACCCTTTGCTTGTTCAAAAAAAAATTTTTTTTTTTTAAGAAACAGAGTCTCACTTTGTCACTCTTAGTAGAGTGCTTTGGCGTCACAGCTCACAGCAACCTCCAGCTCTTGGGCTTAGGTGGTTCTCTTGCCTCAGCCTCCCCAGTAGCTGGGACCACAGGCACCTGCCACAATGCCCAGCTATTTTTTATTGCAGTTTGGCAGGGACCAGGTTTGAACCTGCCACCCTTGTTATATGGGGCCAGCACCCTATTCACTGAGCCACAGGCGCCACCCTGCTTGTTCAAATTTTTAAATAACAAATGTAATATAGCAAATAACTAAATTATGGGATTTAGAAATATAGATACTTGATTTATGATGGGGTTACATTCCAATAAACCCATAAGAAGTTGGCTCGGCACCTGTGGCTTAAGCGGTTAAGGTGCCAGCCACATAAACCTGAGCTGGCAGGTTCAAATCCAGCCTGGGCCCCCCAAACAACAATGATGGCTGCAACCAAAAAATAGCCAGGTGTTGTGGTGGTCGCCTGTAGTCCCAGATACTTGGGAGGCGGAGGCAGGAGAATAGCTTGAGCCCAGGAGTTGGAGGTTGCTGCGAGCTGTGATGCCACGACACTCTATCCAGAGCTACAGCTTGAGGCTTTGTCTCAAAAGAAAAAAAAAACCCACAAGAAGTTGAAAATACTTGAAGTACAGCAGCACAGTGGCTGATGCCTGTAATCCCAGCACTTAGGGTTGGGGCAGGGGTGGGGTGGGGTGGGGTGGGGTGGGGTGTGGGGGTGCAAGGCGGAGATGGGAAGAATGCTTGAGGACAGGAACTCAAGGTCAGCCTGAGTAATACTCAGAGACTTGTCTCTACAAATCCCAGAAAAATTAGCGGGTATAGTGGGTAAGTTAAGGAAGATTACTTGAACCCAATAGTTCCACGTTGCAACGAGCTGTGAGGGATCCACTGCCCTCCAGTTTGGGTGACAGAACAAGACCTTGTCTTAAAAAACCAAATAAACAGAAAAAGAGAAAAGCATTTCATTCACCTAACCTATTGAACACCACAGCATCACAGTTTAGCCTGGCCTATCTTTTTTTTTTTTTTTTTTGAGACGGAGCCTCAAGCTGTCCCCCTGGGTAGAGTGCCATGGCATCACGCTCATAGCAACCTCCAACTCCTGGGCTCAGGCAGTCTCCTGCCTCAGCCTCCCAAGTAGCTGGGACTACAGGCGCCCGCCACAACGCCTGGCCATTTTTTGGTTGCAGCCATCATTGTTGTTTGGCGGGCCCGGGCTGGGGATTCGAACCGCCACCTTAGGTGTACGTGGCTGGCGCCTTAGCCGCTTGAGCCACAGGTGCCGAGCCTAGCCTGGCCTATCTTAAACGTGCTCAGAACACTTACATTAGCCTACACTTGGGTAAAATCATCTATCACATAAACCCATTTTGTAATAAAGTGCTTAATATCTCAAATAATTTAGTGAAAGGGATAAACAGAACGGTTTATAATAGTACTTAAAATTATAGTTTCTACCGAATGAATATTGCTTTCGCATCCTGGTTAAAGCTGATTCACCACTGGAGAGAAAAACCATCTGTCTGTACACTGTTTCTCTGTGAAAAATATCTCCCAGGAAGAGAACAGATTTCTATCAGGTTAGATAAGAGCCCAGAAAGATGGTAGCCGAACCTGGTCAATAAAACTCTTAAAACTTGAAAAAGTTAATTTAACACCACAAACCCATCGATGAATACAAAGTCAGTAACAGATTTCCACCCACAACGTAAGAAAGAAAACAACATGAACACCAAGTAGTAATAAACTCTCACATACAAAATAACAAGCTATCTCAATCTAAACTCCCAACAAACATCCCCTACAGGCCACCTTAGCTTTAACTCTTAAAAACGTACACACTATTTACAACTATTACTATCAAATTACGAAATACATATCGTCAGGAAGAATCAGACAGGAGCGAACCAGGGTGTTGCAAGTCCTGGCTACGCAGAGACGCATAATCACGTTTCATGCGAGCTCCAAATCATCATTTTCTAATCTGTTCTCCAGAAGGAGAAACAGGTAAGGATTATCCCACCTGATGATAGCAACAATATTTAAGACACTCCATACTCAGTGAAAAAGATTCCACTATAATCTACGGTGAGCGAACAACGCGTTACGCTGAGGAACCCAACAATTTAGGAGCCTTCTAATTCTATTGATGTACATTTTTTAAAATCTTCAAAATAATCTTTTTCTTCACTCGGCTGCTAAAAAGGGATAAACAATTCCTCCCAGAATGCTCCGCTCACTTACGAGCTGAAAACTCTACCCAGAGTTGCCTTTATTTACATGTCTCCGCCCACTCTATCACATCTACCGTAATAATCAAAATAGAAGCGATACCTACTATCTTAACGGTCTGCAGGACTGGAAAACTTTCCTTTTTTTCTCCAGCAGTTTGGCCAAACTAATTGACCCGTGAAAATTGCATATGTCTTGATCTTACTAGAAACATATTTTATTACAAAATACTAAATAAAACGCTGATAATCCCAAGGCTTGGTAGATAATTTTTCCATCGCTAACATCCTCCACTTCCTAGCAGTTTGAGGGACTGGGACCGAAGTCTTCTTCCGGGAATGGTTAAGTAGCCCTTGCTCCTCTAGCCTTTAGTTTTCCGTTCTCCATGAGGTGATCAGAAAGGTTTCTTTTTCAGTCCAAAGACAGCGACGAATAATGCCATTTCAGTGACAGTTGGGAGGGCGCTGAGGAAGGCAAACAGTGGGTTCAGGGCCCCTTCCAATGTAAACAAACAGTTCTTCAAACCAGAATCCCCACCCCAAAGTGTAGGGGAAGTGGAATGGGGGTGTGGTGTGAATCTTCGAAAGATTACAGAATAAGTAGATCTGGTATTTCACATATTCAGGAAAGGGCTAGGTGGGGGAATCATCAGAGGTAGGGGGAACCTTCCTCCCTCATCCCCAATTATTGGGTGCTACCACACCTGCAGAAGGCAAAAATGTACCAGTACGTGGTGCACTCCCAACGCTCGAATATGAAGAAAGATAGGGCCACAGATGCACTACAGTGAGCCCCGATGGCTTGGGAGGGCACCAGAGTCAAGGAAAGTTCTTTGGATGGACAGGTAGTGATAAGCCAGAAAAGGACAGTGGTGATATGGGGCTGGCATCAGCAGTCAGGTTCATCTCTTGATTCTTCAACATGCTGTAAAGGCTGGAGTCAGCAGCCCTGCCTTCTTAGTTTTAGGCCAGGTGAGAAGAAGCCAGAGCTGAGCCTGCCTAGATAGGACTTCTAGCTAAGCCCATCCCATTTCTAAAGGCGAACTTGGACCTTTCAGGTGGGGTAAAAGTAGGCTACCAGACCACACAGGAATGCTGACAGTGACTTGATACACTCTGCTGGAATTACCCTCTAGTGCCTTGGTGCTCCTAGTCCACAAGTCAAGAGTCAAGAGCCTTCCCTGATCCATGTGTCTCACTTTCTGTCTCGTCTGAGTTCCTATAGTGCTTTGTATCTTTACACACTCCTATAGCATAGTGCTTATCACATTGAATTACAAATGTATGTCTGTGTGTCTGCCTCCACAAGACAGAAAACTGTGTTTTACTCTCATTTTGGGATCTCCAGTGCCTGGTGCCTGGCAGGGTTTAATAGTGTATTAAATCTCTCACAATGCCTAAGATCTTTCAACTGGAGAGACTCTTTGCTGGCTAGGCAAATGACTATTGTGCCTGGAAGGCCTATTCACCTGGTTGCAGGGAGTCGTGATGGAAATGGAGTCGTGTGGGACTAGTGGGCAAACAGAAAGGATACAGATGAGGCTCTGGGTGCTGTTGAACATGGAGACTCCTGAGAGGAAACCGGCCAGCTCCACTGCAAAGAGGCCCAGGGTGATAGAGAGGGCTACCACCAACCTGCAGAGAGGAAGGGGGCTGGGTAAGGCCTTTTCGATTTCTCAGACCCCTCCACTCCCACCACCTCTTCGTTCTGACCACCCTGTCCCAAGAGCTCACTGAATGTCCTGCTTCTCATACTCCTCGGGGGTGAACCTGAGTGGCAGGCAGGCCAAGATGTTGCTTTCCTGGGAGCAGAGTAAAGAAGAGAAGTGAGAAAAAGGCGGGCTGCAGAGCAGGACTTGGAGCGGTGGGGAATGGAGGACTCAAGTGGGTAAGAACCTTGAGGAAGGGGCACGGCTGGGCTGGAACCACTCCGAGTTGTGAACAGGGTAGAAAGAGGGCAGCCGCGGGTCTTACCCGGGACCAGAATAAGGTGATGACGACCACTAGATGCGCCAGAAGCGTCAGGAACCGAGAGGGTACAAGCCCGGATATCCGGCCCATGGCCCTCGGGAACAAGGGCACAGCCCAGAGTGGAAGCCGTTATCTCTCTCTGAGGCCGGAAGCTCACAGACCACCACTCTTGAAGCCTCCGGGGAAGCAGACAAAATCTCGACCAACGCCTCCTTCCCGCTCGTTCAGGCACCGCCCAGTTACCTTGGGAACAACAAGGGCTACGCGGCGCCTGGATCCCGAAAAATCTCGCGAGAGCAGTAAATTCTCGCGCCGCTGCAGGCCTCCAAGCGAGCGCGAGTATGAGTAGTTGGGTCTGTAGTGCAGATTTTGTGCTGACCCCAACGCTAACTCCACGCGCACCCGAGCGGTCTGCACCTGAGAGCAAGCAGTGTGCGGCCACCTAGCATTGTCCATTGTGCCCACAGGGACCAGAAGGCGGAAACCCACCTAGTCCGGGGACACCCGCTTCTGCTCTGGATGCCCATGCCAGGAGCTGCGCTGCCTCTACTCCGTGCTACTACCCAGGGTGAACCTTCGCGTAGCAGTTGATCACCCAAGGGCGCAGTCACCGCCACGCCCAAGAGATGGACTCTTCCCTCCACCCCCTCTTTCTCATCCTTTTAGCTTCCCACTGCTTTGGGTCAGAGAAACAAGGAAACAGAATGTAGATAGCTGGGGGTCCCAGATTATCCGGCATTCACACATTTTTACGGACTCCTTGATTGTCCGAGAGCCCCAGGCTTGAACCTTCCTTGAGGAAGACTCAGATTTTCCCCACAGAAACTTGGCTTAGTTTGGTGAAGGATTTGCAGAGTGCACAAAACGGCCAGCATCCTTGAATTAGGATGTGGATGAAAGGCGTGTTTTGGGGGAGCAGAATGGCACACTGGGGCTGGAAAGAGGGGGAGTGGAGGAAGGGACTATAACGGTCCTTTGCATCTTTGGGAGGCTTAGAGCTGACTGGGACGCAGACTCAACTTTCAATTTCATTATTTCTTTGAGGTGCTGGGCCTCTGACATTACGCAGCTGCACAATCCAAGTATCTCTTACATAGGTGACATCACTGATCTTTGAGCCTCAATGGGGATCCTTCCAAAGACTTCCTGGCTTGTTTCCCACGAGAACAATCTCTCCCTTCCCCTCTACTACAAGTACAAGAGGCATTCCTCATTCAACAAATATTTATGTATTTATTGGTCATTTAGTAAGTGCCAGACACTCTGCTGGGCACTAGGAGTACATTGATGAAGAAGACAAAAATCCCTCCCTTTTTCAAGTTTATATTCTAGTCAGGGAAATCAACAAACTTGTCAACAAATAACAAATCTGCAAGGCAATAGGTGCTATAAATGAATTTTAAAGGGGAAAACTAGAGTAATATGATATAGGAAAGGCTCTTTGAAAGTGGGTCATTTGTTCTTAAACTTGGTTTTAGAGAATTTGGCTAAAAAGGAGAGGGAATTCATTTTTCTCTTCCAGGCCCCCAAAATAATAAATAAGTTTTCTTTTTCTAAACCAGTGAGTGAAAAAAATTCAGAGCTCACAGTAGACAAAGACGAAGGCTTTTCCAAATTAAGGGAGACTAAAGAAAGGTGACAGATTTGGCATGGCAAATTAAGGTGGGATCCTGGACAGGAAGAAGACTTTTTCCTTTTATTACAAAGGACAGCAGTGGAAAAATTGGCACAATTCTAGTAAGGTTTATAGTGTAGATAATAAGATTATTATCAGGGGCCAGGAAAGATAGCTAACGCCTCTAATCCTAGCACTCTGGGACACCAAGGTGGTGGAGTGCCTGAGCTCAGGTGAACTCAGATGTTCCAGACCAGCCTGAGCAAGAGAGAGACCTCCCTCTCTTTAAAAAAAAAAAAATAGCCAGGTATTGTGGCAGGTGCCTGTAGTCCCAGCTACTTGGGAGGCTGAGGCAACATGATCACATGGCACACTCTACCAAGGGTGACAAAGTAAGACTCTGTCTCAAACAAACAAAAAACAACAACAACAAACATTTGTATCAAGGTCAATTTCCTGATTTTTTGATAATTATGTAAGAGAATGTGTAAGAGATTCCTGTGTAAGAGAATGTCTTAAGTATAAAGACATTATACAGTGTCTTAAGTATACACACTGAAGTACTTATACAGTGTCTTAAGTATAAAGACATTATACAGTGTCTTAAGTATACACACTGAAGTACTTATACAGTGTCTTAAGTATAAAGACATTATACAGTGTCTTAAGTATACACACTGAAGTACTTATACAGTGTCTTAAGTATAAAGACATTATACAGTGTCTTA
>NW_003852441.1:11079588-11080747 GCF_000181295.1 Otolemur garnettii | reverse complement strand
CCCTGGGTAGAGTGCCATGGCATCACAGCTCACAGCAACCTCCAACTCCTGGGCTCAAGTGAGTCTCCTGCCTCAGCCTCCCAAATAGCTGGGACCACAGGCACCTGCCACAACGCCCTGCTACTTTTTGGTTGCAGCCATCATTGTCGTTCGGAGGTCCCAGGCTGGATTCGAACCCGCCAGCTCTGGTATATGTGGCTGGCGCCTTAGCTGCTTGAGCCTAGCAGACCTTGTTTATTTTCTAAATAACTCCTGATACTCTCTACTTTGTCCTACCTTCTTGGCTCTACCCTGGTCCAAGCCCCTACTTCTCTCTCTGAATAACTTTATGGCTTCCCCATTAGCCTTCTGCTTAAAAACTGCTTAAAATCTATACTCCAGGCTGCTACCACAGTCAAATTCTAGAATATAAATCTGACCATGTCCCTCCTCATGGTTCCAAGGCCTGACATGATTTGGCCCTTGGCCACCTGTTCAATCTTTCTCTGATCTTTTCTCCCTCTTCCATCACTAAACTTAGAAATTTGGGCTTCTTTACTACTCAACAAAATGAACTGGGTTCATTCCCATCACCTTTGCAGTTGTTCTTTCTTCTGCTTGGAATGCCCTCTCCCCAGATTTTCACATGGCTGACTGTCTTCATTTTATTCGGGGACCTTGGAAAATCTTGCAAAAACAGGTTCTGGACATTGCTCACTTTTGCCCTATGACACAGCTTCTTTCATCTGTGAACAGTCAGACTTGATAAACTGTCACTGGGGGAGCTCAACTCTGAACGTCTGGGTTTTCTATTGCTAGGAGAAAATGCATATAAGTTATAGGCAGAGGGAGAGAAACATGAGTCTTCACATCTTGTCTAGGTCTTAAGAATGTTTGCATGCTTGTAAAGTTCTGTGTTGAGCAAAATAGGAAACTCTTTTCTCACTGTAAGTTAGTTGTCATTACTAACAGTCATTTTAGGAGTCAAATGACAATGAAGGCTACTTCTTTTTCTTTTTCTTTTGAGACACAGCCTCACTTTGTCGTCCCTGGTAGAATGCCATGGTGTCACAGCTTACAGCAACCTCAAACTCTTGGACTCAAGTGATTCTCTTGCCTCAGCCTCCCAAGTAGCTGGGACTAAAGGTGCCTGCCATGATGCTCAGCCATTTTTTTTTTT
>NW_003852441.1:11073443-11079426 GCF_000181295.1 Otolemur garnettii | reverse complement strand
ACAGGCGCCCGCCACAACGCCTGGCTATTTTTTTTTGTTGTTGTTGCAGCCGTCATTATTGTTTGGCGGGTCCGGGCTGGGGATTTGAACCTGCCACCTTAGGTGTACGTGGCTGGTGCCTTAGCCAGTTGAGCTATAGGCGCCGAGCCTTTTTCTTTTTTTTCTTTTTTTTTTTTTTTAGAGACAGGGGTCTCGCTCTAGCTCCGGCTAGTCTCATACTCATAAATTCAGGCAATCCACCCACTTGGGTTTCCCAGAGTGTTAGCATTACAGGTGTGAGCCACCACCTAATGAACACTATCTCAAAGGAGAAAAGCAATGGTGTCCATTGTACTTCACGGGTTTGCTTGTCTCTCCTGAGATGGGGGTGATTTGAGGATATTTTCAGAACTTTGAAAGGGTCCAACAGCTAAGAAGAGAAACTTTGGCCACACTCAATGGTTCATGCCTATAATCCTAGCACTCTGATTATTTGAGCTCAGGAGTTCAAGACCAGCTTGAGCAAGAATGTGACCCATTCTCTACTAAAAGTTGTAAAACTAGCCAGCATAGTGGTGGGCACCTGTAGTCCCAGCTACTCTGGAGCCTAAGGAAAGAGGATTCCTCAAGCCCAAGAGTTTGAGGTTGCTGTGAGCTATGATGGTATAGCAGTCTACTTGGGGTGACATAGTGAGACTTTGTGTCCTCCTCCCCCCCCAAAAAACCAAACCTATTCTACACAAGAGAGCTGAGAAACCAGTGTGGGTAATATTTGGTTATCATCCAATATTATTTGAATAGAGAATAAAGGAATGTAGCTGAACATCCTCCATTTAAAAACCAATTCCTAGGCCACGCATGGTGGCTTATTCCTGTAATCCTAGCATTTAAGGTGGCCAAGGTACCGTGTTTCCCCGAAAATAAGACACTGTCTTATATTTCTTTTTTCTCAAGAAGACACACTAGGGCTTATTTTTAGGGGATATCTTATTTTTATTAAGTATAATCCAACAGGGAGGAATGTAACCGCCATGCTGAGACGCGATGGCTGGGGCTGGGGGCCGACTCCGAGGCCGTGCCCGAGGCCGTGCCCCGGGGCACTTTTCGCTTGCCCTGCCTGTGGGCGCCTTGAGCAACTTGCATCTTAAGGAAGAGAAAATCAAACCAGATGCCAATGGTGCTGTTGTCAAGACCAATGCAAATGAGGAGAAGACAGATGAAGAAGAGAAAGAGGACAGAGCTGCCCAGTCCTTACTCAACAAGCTGATCAGAAGCAACCTTGTCGATACCACAAACCAAGTGGAAGTCCTGCAGCGGGATCCAAACTCCCCCCTCTACTCCGTGAAGTCTTTTGAAGAGCTTCGGCTGAAACCACAGCTTCTCCAGGGAGTTTATGCCATGGGTTTCAACCGTCCATCCAAAATACAAGAGAATGCATTGTCTTTGATGCTTGCAGAACCCCCTCAGAACTTAATTGCCCAGTCTCAGTCTGGTACTGGTAAAACTGCTGCCTTTGTGTTGGCCATGCTCAGCCAAGTGGAACCCGTAAACAAATTCCCCCAGACAGTCTCAAGCTGTCGCTCTGGGTAGAGTGCCGTGGCATCACAGCTCACAGCAACCTCAAACTCTTGGGCTTAAGTGATTCTCTTGCTTCAGCCTCCCGAGTAGCTGGGACTACAGGCGCCTGCCACAACGCCCGGCTATTTTTTGGTTGCAGTTGTCATTGTTGCTTAGCAGGCCTGGGCCAGTGCTCAATCCTACCACCCTAGGGGTATGTGGCCGGTGCCCTGCTGACTGAGCTACGGGCGCCACCCTTAAATGTGTCTGTGCCTCTCTCCAACATATGAACTTGCCCTTCAAACAGGAAAAGTAATTGAACAGATGGGCAAATTTTATCCTGAACTAAAGCTGGCTTATGCTGTTCGAGGCAATAAATTGGAAAGGGGTCAAAAGATCAGTGAGCAGATTGTCATTGGTACCCCTGGGACCGTCCTGGACTGGTGCTCCAAGCTCAAGTTCATTGACCCCAAGAAGATCAAGGTGTTTGTTCTGGATGAGGCTGATGTGATGATAGCTACTCAGGGCCACCAGGACCAGAGCATCCGCATCCAGAGGATGCTGCCCCGGAACTGCCAGATGCTGCTTTTTTCTGCCACCTTTGAAGACTCTGTGTGGAAGTTTGCCCAGAAAGTGGTCCCAGACCCAAACGTTATCAAATTGAAGCGCGAGGAGGAGACCTTGGACACCATCAAGCAGTATTATGTCCTGTGCAATAGCAGAGATGAGAAGTTCCAGGCCTTGTGTAACCTCTACGGGGCCATCACGATTGCTCAAGCCATGATCTTCTGCCATACCCGCAAAACAGCTAGCTGGCTGGCAGCAGAGCTCTCAAAAGAAGGCCACCAGGTGGCCCTGCTGAGTGGAGAAATGATGGTGGAGCAGAGAGCTGCGGTGATTGAGCGCTTCCGAGAGGGCAAAGAGAAGGTTCTGGTGACCACCAACGTGTGTGCCCGCGGCATCGATGTCGAACAGGTGTCCGTCGTCATCAACTTTGATCTTCCTGTGGACAAGGACGGGAACCCAGACAATGAGACCTACCTGCACCGAATTGGGCGCACTGGTCGCTTTGGCAAGAGGGGCCTGGCCGTGAACATGGTCGACAGCAAACACAGCATGAACATCCTGAACAGAATCCAGGAACATTTTAATAAGAAGATAGAAAGACTGGACACAGATGATTTGGATGAGATTGAGAAAATAGCCAACTGAGAAGCTCCACCAGTCACTGGTGCCCACCCTGGCACTGCCCCTGCCTGGAAGACTAGTGCTTTCTCAGCACAGGCCTGGACAGTCACCACAACTACGAAGGCATGAGCAGAGAACCTACCTACCTCATTTTAAATTACGTTTGGACTTGACCAAAATTTCTGCAAATGATGGGGGACGGTAGAAAAAAATTGTTTACACAACTTTGGAAGATTAGGCGTGAATACACAGAAATTTACCTTTTGGAAATTTCGTCCCTTTTTTTGGCCAGCATTTCCCACATCATTATGATAATCTAGATGCTGTGGTGAATTATTTCCGTAGGATGTCCTGTGGCAGGTGCTGCCTGTTTTCTGGCTTGGAATGTGCATCCAGCCCCAGCTTGTATGGAAGTGACAGAATAGAAGGGAAGAGGGAACAGAGAGAGGCCCACAGTAGGAGAGGTGTGTTAGCCTGGCCATCATGGTGGGTAATGGCATGAGGCAACAGAGGCCTATGAGCTGCTGCTTTGGACTTAGGGTGGGTCAACTCATTTGAGGATTGCCAGCTGCCTCTGTTCTAATGCCCACCATAGGAAGAGACTTGCTAAGCATGGAGCAGATGCCAACCCCTTGGGCCTGTGCGTGTGCATTTATGTCCGGCTATGACCTGTTCTCAGTAGGTGTAGTCCGTGTATGGTGTATATCTGATTATTAATGGGCCTCTGGCTTGTGCTTGAACAAGTTCTATGGAAAAGTCATTGTTGAGAATTAGTGGTGGCCCTAGTTTGCTACAAAACTTGGTCTCATGGGCACTTACAGCATGCTTTTTACATCCTTAAAATTGCTTGACCCCATGGCTGGGCACCTGTAACTCAATGGTTAGAGCACTGGCCCCGTGAACCAGGGGTGGCAGGTTCAAACCTGGCCAGGGCCTGCTTAACAAACAACGCAAAACATTGCTTGACCCCATGGTATCCCTAAGCAAATGAAAGGTCATCTAGGGTTTGGATCCTCTAAGAAAATTGTGGTTTAAAGTCTCTAATGGCCACCCCCAAACTCCAGACATGGTCAGCAGTATTCTAAGAAGGCAAGTTTTGTCAGAGCTGGGATGATTTCAGATACTTGACATCTTTTTTGTTTTGAAGAGTTGGGGCCTTACTGCCTTGCCTAGGCAGGTCTCAAACTCCTGAGCTCAAGTTGTCCTCCCCCCTCAGCCTGCTGAGTAGCTGGGATTAGAAGCATAAGTCACCACACCCAGCTCGGCTTCTTGATTATAAAGGAAATCTGAACATCTTTGTTCACAGTGCTTGGAATACAAGTAGGCGTCACTGAGGGATTGGATGGACTATGGCCATTCATCTGTCCAAGGCAAGAGTATCACCAAGGAGGAACCCTCCATCCTTCCTTGGCATCTTTTGCAGCATAATCAGGGTGGACAGCAATACTGGACACTTCCTCATATTTGGCTAAGGTTGTTGGTACTCACAGAGTAACAGCAAAGATGGAATGAAACTGAATTGCAAGAGCAATAATTAAACTCCAGCCAAAAGGAGTCCTCTTTAACTCTTTGGTGTTGACACAGAATGGCCACTTTATCTAAGACCTGGAAGAGGAATTTTATGTGATGAGAATTACTGTGATCGCATATCATCATTGTAGGCATTTCTGTGTTTCAGGGCCAAATTTGTCTCCTTGGGAGGGAAGAGGCCAACGTCAGCCTCCAGGTGGTTTTGTGTGTATGTGTGTGTGTGGTTTCCTTAACCTGACATTGCAAAAGAGACCAAACAGACTACTAATTCTGCCTCATTCCCTTGGGGGTGGGTACTAGGCTACTCTGATCTACTCTGGGACTCATCTTAGAATTCTTGAATAGAAGAAAATTTTTTTAAGCACCTCATCAGTCAACTTGAGAGAAGAAATTTTTATGCTCTTTCTCCCTTGAAGCCCTGTGGACCAACCATGAACTTAGTGAAAACAAGAGCAATAATTAAATATAGATTCGTCACTAAGTCACAAGCTGACTACACTCCCGTCTTCTCACAACACATAACCTGTCTATTGTAGCCCTCAGACTGAGAAGGAAAATGGGAAGGGGTGTGCTGCAGACTCTTCAGTAATAGGAGGACCATGGGTAGCAGCTAGAAGCATAGACCAGCAGTTCTTAATCTGGGGTCCTGGACCTCTTAACAATTCACTGGATGGGTTTCATGGCATCTATGAAGTACGTGCAGCAGTTTGAGTATAAATTTATTTTGCTTGGGAGACTCCCAAAGGAGTATGTGTCTTTTGAAAAGGTAAGACCCACTGTTGTGGAGGCTCTGGAAAGTCAGCCCAGTGTCACTGTAGTTACTATTCCTGCCAGTGCTGTCCTCTTGGGCAGCACAGTGAGATCAGGGATGTAAAAGTTTACTGAACTTTTGGGAGTTTTGGTCCCCAAGTGTTTTTTTACTGACTTTAGCAGGTTCCTATATAGGAAATGATAAACTTTCCTGGAACATAGGAATTTTGGAAAAGGAAATTTTAGTCTGGTGGAAAACTCTGGATATGTTCATTATCCATAAACAGTGGATTTTGTTAAGTTCTTTTGCGTATCATTCATTGACTGTATGCATAAGAACTAATTGTTGGTGTATTCTTTATTGATGTTAATTGAACTTAATTATGAAGTGTTCATGTAAAAAAAAAAAAAAGTATAATCCAACAATCTACATTTATTCAAATACAGTTAAGTCATCTTCTTCTGGAACCTGACAGGGGAGCCCACCTTGTTGGTGGGGCTGGCTAGTGATGCGGGAACTCCTCCCCACCCACCAGCCTTTCGCACATGCACAATAGGATGCCTGTGACCACGGTTGCCACCCACACACCTGCGCAAGCGCCAACAGAAGGAGCTGTGGCAAATAAAATGTATTCCAGTCTTCCTTACCACTCCACCCAGAAATGCATGGCGTAGCTGTGCACATATGCTGCATAGCCATGCCCATCACGAGGTCTTATTATTGGGGTAGGGCTTATATTTAACAAATGCATAGAAATCCTACTAGGGCTTATTTTGGGAGTAGGTCTTATTTCTGGGGAAACACAGTAGGAGCATCTCTTGAGCTCAGGAGTTTAGACCAGACTCAGCAAGAGCTAGATGTCTCTCTACTAAAAATTAAAAAAACTAGGCTTGGCGCCTATAGCTCAACCGGCTAAGGCACCAGCCATGTACACCTAAGGTGGCGGGTTCGAATCCCCAGCCCGGACCCGCCAAACAA
>NW_003852441.1:11072169-11073304 GCF_000181295.1 Otolemur garnettii | reverse complement strand
AAAAAAAAAAAAAAAAATTAAAAAAACTAGCTGGATGTTTTGGTGGGAGCCTGTAGTCCTAGTTACTTGGGAGGCTAAGGCAAGAGGATCACTTGAACTCAGGAGTTCAAAGTTGCTGCGAGCTAGGCTGGCCACAGCACTCTCACCTGGGGTAACAGAGTAAGACTGTTTTGGGGGGGGGATTAACTACTTACCTTGTCTGAATGAAAATTTAACTTGTCTTTGTAGCTATTTTTTATTTTTGTTTTATTCTTAGTATATGTTTCAATAGGGATGTACAATCAAAACAATTACTGGGGTGTTTTGTTTTCGAGCCCCGGCTAGAGTGCAACAGCTCCATTATAGCTTACTGTAACCTCCTGAACTCCACCAATCCTCCCACCTCATCCTCCTGAGTAGCTGGGACTAAAGGCTTGCACCCACCTGATTTTTTAAATTCTTTATAAAGATAGGTCTGGGTACTGTGTTTTAAAGTTACTTCAGGCCAGATGGGAGGCTCACACCTGTTATCCTAGCACTGAGATCAGCCTAGGCAACACAGATATTAAAAAAAGGAAAAAATTAGCTGGACTCAAGAGGATCTTTTGAACCTGAAGAAAAGAAATCTAACAAAATGTGTACAGGATCTGTACACAGAGAATTGCACTGATGAAAGAAATCAAAGAAGATCTAAATAAATACATGGAGAGACATTCCGTGTTTATGGATTGGAAAATTCAATATTGCTAAGATGTCCGATTTTCCCAGTATCTCAATGAAGTCACAATCAAAATCCCAATAAGCTATTTTGGTACATATCAACAAAACGATCCTAGAGTTTATATGGATTTCTTTTTAATTTTAAATTTTACTTTATTTACTTAATTATTTATTGTAGAGACAGAGTTTTCACTTTATCATCCTCGGTAGAGTGCCGTGGCATCACACAGCTCACAGCAACCTCCAACTCCTGGGCTTAGGCGATTGTCTTGCCTCAGCCTCCTAAGTAGCTGGACTACAGGTGCCTGCCACAATGACCGGCTATTTTTTGTTGTTGCAGGGGCTGAACCAGGAACCCTTGGTATATGAGGCCGGCACCCTATCCACTGAGCCACAGGGGCCACCCTGAAAAGAACTTTTTTTTTTTTTTTTTTTT
>NW_003852441.1:11059794-11071953 GCF_000181295.1 Otolemur garnettii | reverse complement strand
CGGGGCTGGGGATTCGAACCCACCACCTTAGGTGTACGTGGCTGGCGCCTTGTACGTGGCTTGCGCCTGAAAAGAACTTTTTAATGAAGAGGAAGTGTCTTGCCTTTTTACCCAAGCTGGTCTGAAACTTGTGAGCTCCAGTGATCCTTCTGTGTCAGCCTCCTGAGCAAGATGAACTAAATCTTTAATCAGCCAGCAGCGGTGGCTGACACTGCTAATCCTAGCACTTGAGGCGGCCAAGGCAGGTGGATTGCCTGAGCTCAAGAGTTAAAGACCACCCCTCCTCTCTTAAAAATAGCTGGGCATTGTGGCGGGCGCCTGTAGTCCCAGTTACTTGGAGAGGCTGAGGCAAGAGAATAGCTTGAGCCCAGGAGTTTGAGGTTGCTGTGAGCTATGACGCTATAGCACTCTATCCAGGGCAAAAAAAAAAAAGGAAAAAAAGAAAACTGTTTAATCCTCAACACATCTCTGAAAACCAAGCTGGGTAGGAATAACCTACATGTTACATAATTTTAAAAGGCTCAGAAAAAGTTAAGCAAATTGCCAAAATAACAGCTAATACATGATAAAGACTGGGATTCTAAACGTTTCTCTGGTGCTAAAGCCTTGTTATCTGGACACTAAATAGCACCAGCAGAGACTGGCACTATGAAAAAGCACCAGTGAGCCAGCAAGAAAATAGGATAGTAAGTAAAAAAAAAATCTTAAGAAAGAAGGAGTAATCAACTGTGTTGAATGCTGCTGAAATTTCAAATGTGTTGTCTTTTAAACTTCACCCTCTATGAGGTAGACTCAATAAAGAAGCTGAGGCATAGAGCCATATATTTATTAACTGTTTGAGGCCACTGAGCCTGTAATGGGTCTTAAAACTCCGAGCTCTTAACCTCCACATTCTTATCTCTCAGTAGTCCTCAATAATTTGTTGTTGTTGTTGTTGTTGTTGTTATTTGAGACAGAGTCTCAATTTGTTGCCCAGGATAGAGTGCAATGGTGTCAGTCTAACTCACAGCAATTTACATCTCCTGGGTTCAAGGGTTACTCCTGCCTCAGCCTTCTGAGTAGCTGGAACTACAGATGCCCCGCTAATTTTTCTATTTCTGTGTGTATGTAGTGTCTCATTCTTGCTCAGGCTGGTCTCCACTTCCTGAGTGCAAGCAATCTACCCACCTAGGCTTCCCAGAGTGCTAGAATTACGGGAGTGAGCCTCTGTGCCCTGGCGATTTGTAAACATTTTATTTATTAATTTACTCATTTATTGTGTCTTAGGTTCGGCTGCCATAACAAATACCAAATGCTGGGTGGCTTCAACAACACATTTATTTCTCTTATTCTTGAGCCGTGGCCACCTGTAGTCCCAGGAACTGGGGAGGCAAGAAGGATACGTGGATGGATTGCCGGAGGACAGGAGTTCCAAACTGTAGTGTCCAATCATTGCGTCTCGAATAGCCACAGCACTCCAGCCTGGGCAACACAGTGAGACCTTGTACCTAAAACAAAACAAAGACAACAAATCAGCCTAATTATACAGCTGGTAAATAGCAAAGCCTGTTTATGAACTCCGGCAACCTGATTCCAGAGCACACATGCCTAACAGTAGCATTCTTTTGCCTGACTTTGGAGTGCAGCTAAGTAGTTAGGACTTAATCTCAAAGATGGTGGGCTACTAGTTAGCTCGCCCCACACGTCAAGGGGTAGGGAGTAGAGCGTGTTGAGAAGGGCAGGAGAATCCTCAGAAATTTCTCCCAGGTCTTTTTTCTTTTTTTTGAAACAGAGCCTCAAGCTGTCGCCCTGGGTAGAGTGCAGTAGCATCACAGCTCACAGCAACCTTCAACTCCTGGACTTAATCGATTCTCTTGCCTCAGTCTTCCAAGTAGCTGGGACTACAGGCACCCGCCACAACACCCGGCTATTTTTGGTTGTAGTTGTCATTGTTGTTTGGCAGGCCCAGGCTGGATTTGAACCTACCGGCTCTGGTGTATGTGGCTGGCGCCTTAGCTGCCTGAGCTACAGGCGCGGAGCCTCCCAGGTGTTGATCGCAGGACTGGCGCTGCATGGCTGCACAGTGGTCAAGGGAATATCTGGTGAGCGAAATGGCTAGCCGACCTCGTGGCGCAACGGTAGCGCGTCTGACTCCAGATCAGAAGGTTGCGTGTTCAAATCACGTCGGGGTCAGTCCGTTTTTTAACAAGACTTCGGCTGTTTTTATTTAATTCCTCTTCTTTTCGACTGTGGTCGAACCCTGCGCTCGGGTCAGAGAAGCAGCAGTATTTCTCAGGAGAGGGAAAGGAAGGCTTTCTGGCTCGAAGTCCTGAGGCTACCCGGTCGGAGGATCCCAATAATTTCGTAGGGAGCTTTTGGGGCGGATCCGGGTAACTTAATTCTGGGCGGATATCGGGACTCCTGGGGAAAACGCAGCTCCGGACCGCTCAGCCCAGAGAGAGGAGGGTCAGGTGACCAAATAGGCGAGGAGGTCGCTCGGTCTCCGCCCGACAAATCCTCTATCTACGCCGTGCTGGGCAGACTTCCCGCGAATGCTTTTCCTTCACAACCGAAGCGGCCTCAACAGGCAGGAAGTAAGAATTCAAGCCCCAGAGAAGACAGCCTGAGTTCTTTCCTTGTAGACGAGGTGGCCGAGTGGTTAAGGTGATGGACTGCTAATCCATTGTGCTCTGCACGCGTGGGTTCGAATCCCATCCTCGTCGGTATGTGGTTGTTGTGCCCTCTTCCTAATTTTATAGCGTCAGGCTGCCGCAGTGCCGATCCGTCGCCATGCCTCCCTCGCGCTCTTTCGCTTCCCCAGCGTTGTCTTCCATTCTCTCTTTTACTTTATTCTGAAATCCTGAAGAGCTCTTGTATAGTTGTATGGAGCTGACTTGGCCTGGGAAATTCGGTAGCAGTACTTTCGCAGAAGGTACCGTGGCTTAGATGGATAAAGCGCCTGTCTAGTAAACAGGAGATCCTGGGTTCGAGTCCCAGCGGTGCCTCCGTTTATTCCCTGCTTTTGCATATCCTTCTGCGAGGAGAGCCACAGGACCTTGCTGCATCCGACCCATACAATTTCCCACGAATCCATTCTCTCACAGAATCCTCCAGGTGCCCTCCAGCATCCTGACGTCTTGTGGCCCTCAAGAACACCTCAAATTTGCGCCTCAACCTGCAACCAAGCACTGAGGTCGCATCGTCTGTTTCAGTATCGTAACCTGGTCGTCACTTTCCTAAATGGTCTCCTAGTCAGTTTGTGTATTCTACATTTTTGTCTCCTACCCAAAATAAATTTCTCTTGAGAAGGCTGAACAGTAATATAAATTTACATAGCTTTATTTTAAACAAAAACAACCAGTTGGCCGCTTAGCTCAGTTGGTTAGAGTGTGGTGCTAGTAACACCAAGGTCGCGGGTTCGATCCCCGTACAGGCCAGACATGAGACTTTGGAAGTTTAGTAATTCTACTTGCTTTTTGAGACATTTCCCTAATGTAACTAGGGAAAGCTCAGGAAGCAACATTTCCCACCCTGGAACGTTTCTTACCCATTAGAGAAACATGTTGGAGTTCAGTCTAAACTAAGAGTGTCTTGAGAAGGATAACTGTAGAGAAACCAGAGTTTTCTGTGATCTGTTTCTAAATTTTATGACTATCATACAACTCCTGAATTTACTATGTGAATTGTAAACAGAGTGCCAGGGTCAAGTTTTTCTTAAAATTATTACACGTGGGACTGATCAGCAGCGTGTGGAAAATGGTGGAGAATGGAGCTGACAGTTGTTCCCAGTATTCCTCCAGAGCCAAGATGTCAAATCCACCCAGCCCCTGCCTGTCCATCAGGACCTGAGAAGACAACCTCTTCCCTTCCTCTTCTAGATCACCTGGATGTGTTTCTCCTTTAACCGGATCTCTTAGCCCCTGTGAGTGATTATCTGTGTCACATCTCCCCTCAGATCTACTTGCCTAAGACCAGGACCCCCATATTCTTCCCCATCAAGCCTGGGACCCTCACCCCACTCCCAGCAGGGGTCACAAGATCAACACTTATTCCCATTCTTTTGGCTCATGAATCACTGCAGACCCACACAGACACAGCCTCAGCCTTAGCAGCAGCAGCACTTTAATTCCACAAAAACTCAGAAAGCCAAAACTGATTAGAACACTCCACAACAGGTGGGCTTCAAAATCAGCAACAATTCTACCTGAACCCTGAGAGCAGTGAGACACCTCCCACCTCACTCCCTCCACCATGCAATGCATGCCTCCCAGCTCCACCTGGTTGGGGAAGTGGTATGGTAGAAGCCAGAGGGCAGAAGCAGGAGGTTATCCATGTGCAGGTGTGCATCCTTGCCTGGATGGTGATGGCCAAGGACCACTCAAACTCCCCCAGCCCCTGGCACCTGAGATACAGCCTTTGGAGTCAGGATGGCCACAGTGGGGGCTGGGCCCTCTTCTGCTCCCTTCTCTTGATCACATACAGGAATCAGGTCCTCACCTTCAAGCCAAGACCTAAAGCTCTGTGTTCCCAGGGGTGGTGCTCTAGCTAAAGAGAAAAGTTGGAAAGAACAGGGTAGCTGCAGATGGCCAACTGAATAGAAGCAGAGCAACACCCCTTCCCATCAGGAGAGCCCTTAGGACTTCCCGATATACACCTGACTAGAGCCCAGGGGATGGGCACCTGCCAGCTAAATGGATCTGGAAGAGCCTCCAACATATAGGCCTCCTTCAGCCAACAGTTCCCACCAGGGCTCCTTGAAGAGTCCTTAGGACCCTACTGGGCCCTGCCCTCGCCAGGCCCGACATCTCCTGCCCTCCGGTCACTTGCATAGGGCCTCCAACACCTCCAGAGTGCGTCGGATATCCCGGACTTGGCGCGCCAGTCCCTGAACCGGCTGCAAAGCCCGCTCCAGCTCCTCGCAGCGCGCCAGCAGGGTGTACATGCCCTTGATGCTCATATCCACGGCTTCACCTAAGGAGTCCACGGCGTCGCGGTAGGTTTGAATGCAGCCCACGCTTAGCGCTGTCAGCTCCTGCACCGCGCCGCCCAATCCGCGAAGTAGACGGTCCACCCGGCCACCCAGCTCCCGACTCAGCCGCTCCAGATCCCGCAGCACGTCGGGGTCGATGGGCGGGATGACTGGTGTGGGTGTGGGTGTGGGTGCAGGAGTTGGGCAGGGCCTCACAGGGGCAGGGGGCAGGGGTGGAGGGACGCCGCTCAGACGGATCTTGAGTTGCAGGTTGTTGGCGACAAAGTGGGTGAGGTCTCCGTGGCGACTCACTGTGCCCTCAAGCTCCAGGGGGCTGGAGATGGTGGCCCGGCGTCCGCCGCCGGCTCCGGACTCTGCAGAACCCGCGCCACCACACGCCCCGCTCAACCCATCCAGGCTGCGGCTGTCCTGAAGGCGACTAGAGAACGAGCGCCCAGCCCTGTCCGCCTCCTCATCGTTGTCTTCCTCTTCCTGCTGCTGCTCAACATTCATCCCGCCGCTTCTCGGGCTCCCTAGACGGCAGACCCTCTCGGATGCAGGCTTGTTTCCGGGCGGCTCAGGGTCCTTGTGCCGGGAGGACAGGGGCGGGCCGTGCTCTGTGCTTGGAGCCCCTCGGTGGCTCCCAGCCTCAGACCGCGTCCCTTGGGGCCCAGCCTTGTCCTCTCGAGAGTCCTGTTCCTGCCGGTGGACGACCCCGCAGCTCCAAGTCTTCAGGGACGCCCTGGGGTGGCGGCTCGCGCCCCCAACGTTCTCGGCCTTTTCCTCTCCGGACACCTGGAGGCCTGAGGGAGGCTCGGAGGGCGTTCGGCCTGGCCCGCTGCCGAAGATCGCGGCCTGCTGTTCCGCTGGAACCAGAAGGTTGACCTCGGGCCGAGGCCGCCCCCAAGACGACTCCATACTGCAGGTGGGGGCCAAAACCCAGGAATTGGTTCCCGGGCGCTCCGGGGGCAGTGGCGGCACCTTTAAGGGGCGTTGGTAGAGACGAGCCGATTGGCAGCAGGCTGACAATGATAAGGACAGGAAGAACACTTTGATTGGTCATGGCGACCAGGAAGTCCCGGAAGAAGAGCTGTTATTGAACAGCGGGACACACATGAGAGCCAGCCGGTAGCCAGAGGAGGTGGCAGCTCGGCTTATTGACCCGCCTTTTCAGACCACTGAGGGGGCAGATCTTAAAGTCTTAGGTCCCAAAATACCAGAGTCCCGCGAGGGCAGGGCTCGGACTCTCCGCCCAATCTTCGTCCCTCCCAGTTACTGCTTAGCAAACCCACCAAATAGGAACAACATTTGGGGTTCCTAGAAAGGTTCTTGGGATGAAAACAGTATAATCTGCTCGAACCATAGGGGTTGAGCTGCTCTAAGTAGACTAAAAGTGAAATCAGAATTCTGAGCGTGAGCGTAAACGGCTGGTTCCCTCTTGCTGAGTTGACAGACCTAGCCAGTTGAACTGCCCAGAGTGACTCACTGTGGTCAATGCAACGGGCCTGTGGACTTTTCTGTGCTTTTGCCACTCTGTTCTCCGTGTCTCCTGCCCCCTCCACGTTGAGAATCTCTTCCCTTGGAGGATGGGGTGTGATTTTGTCCTGAGGTACAATATTCAACAAATGAAATGGTCACAAATTTTGGTATGTACTATATAGGAAATAAAGTGTCATGAATGAAAATAACAGCACTTTCTTTCGTTGCTGATAGCGCTGGCGGAAACATGGTGAACGTTCCTAAAACTCGCTGGACTTTCAGTAAGAAGTGTGCAAGCACGAACCCCACAAAGTGACACAGTATAAGAAGGGCAAGGACTCTCTCTATATGGCGTTATGACAGGAAGCAGAGTGGCTATGGTGGGCAGACTAAGCCGATTTTCTGGAAAAAGGCTAAAACTACAAAGAAGATCATGCTAAGGCTTGAGTCTGTGGAGCTCAACTGCAGATCTAAGAGAATGCTAGCTATTAGGAGATGCAGGCATTTTGAACTGGGAAGGAGATAAGAGAAAGGGCCAACTGATACAGTTCTAAACATCTTTTGTTTTATCATGAAGACAATAAAATCTTGAGATGATGTTAAAAAGAATAACTGAGCAGACACTAGTCTAAATAAGAGGTCAGAAAATGTCTCTTTGATAAAAAGACTTTTAATTGAAAAGAAGCAGAAGCAGCCAGGTATCTTCTAGGCATGAGGAAGGACAACTTAGAGTAAGTCTCAGAGACAAAGAAGGCTTGATGTATCCAAGAAACTGGAGTGGGAGGTCAGAGACACTGAGGCTAAAACAAAATGAGTAAAGGGAAGGACTTCAAACTATGGGACTGAAGAAGCAGGCAAGGGCCACATCATGCAGGGCCTTGTCATTCCTGCTAGCAATGGAGATTTCTTCTAAGTGCAATGGTGCAGCAGACTCTGGAAAGGCTACGTGTTGCCACATACAGCCAACGCTCTGGGGCAGGGGGAGGTGGCTCATGGCTAGAATCCTAGCATTCTGGGAGGCAGACACAGACGGATTGCTTAGTTGGAGACCAGCCTGAGCTAAAAAATAGCGAGGCATTGTGGCAGGCACCCATAGTCCTAGCTACTTGGGAAGCTGAGGCAAGATAATCACTTGAGCCCAAGAGTTTGAGGTTACTGTGAGCTAAGACTTTACAACACTCTACCAAGGGTGACACTGGGAATCCAAGACTAGACTTTTTTTTTTTTTTTTTTTTTTGAGATAAACCCTCACGCTGTCGCCCTGGGTAGAGTGTCGTGGCATCACAAGTCACAGCAACCTCCAACTCCTGGGCTCAAGCTATTCTCTTGCCTCTGCCTCCCAAGCAGCTGGGACTACAGGTGCCAACCACAATGCCCAGCTATTTTTTGGTTGCAGCCATCATTGTCGTTCGGAGGGCCTGAGCTGGATTCGAGCCCACCATTTCAGGTGTATGTGGCTGGCACCTTAGCAGCTTGAGCCGCTGGCGCTGAGCCCCTCTACCAAGGGTGACAAAGTGAGACTCTGTCTCCAAAAAAAAAAAAAAAAAAGCTCGGAAACATTGATGTTTAATAAAAACAGTTTTCTAACTCTCCTTAGCTGATAAAAGGTATGTTTATTCTTATTTGGATGGAGGGAGTGATGAAATGGGATCATGTTTGGAGATTACTGGCTGTGGAAAATGTTTGCAAAGGAACATGAAGGGACAAGTAGACCAGTGAGAATGTGGTTCCAAGTACAAGGTGACGGTAGCTCAGACTATCATGACAGAAACAAAATTAAGCACACAGACATACTAGGTGCATCTTGGAAGTTGTAGTGGGCCTGGCATGGTGGCTCACAGCTATAATCCTAGCATTCTGGGAGGCGGAGTCTGGTGGATTGCTTCAGCTCAGGAGTTCAGAGACGAGTGGGAGCAAGAGTAAGACACACACATACACCCCACCCCCACCCTGGTCTCTACTAAAAATAAAAAAATCTAGCCAAGTGTTGTGACAGGTGCCTGTAGTCCCAGCTACTTGGGAAGATGAGGCAAAAGGATCACTTAAGCTAGAGAGTTTGAGGTTGCTGTGAGGATGTGACACCACCCAGGGTGACAGAGTGAGACCCTGTCTCAAAAAAAAAAAAAAAAAAAATTGTAGTGGACAAATGTTGGGCCACCCGATGTCTATGTTATTTTCTATTTTATATATTTTATAAGCCCATTTTAAATTATTTCTAAAATAACACAGGGTATAAATAGCATTTTAAAATATAAAATACTACAAATGCATAAATGTTTCAGTCAGCTGGACTTAACACTTCCATATCTTTCCCCAGAAGAATGTCAAATAGGACAGTTTTCTCCCCACTCCACCCCACAGGGCATGTGTTCTCTTTAGGGTTTGTTGAGTGGGATATGGGGTGGCATGTAGGGTTTATGTGCCATATAGAATTATGTCACGTTTTTGCATTACAGTTGGGGGGTGGTACTTGCTCTGGATAGTTGGAATTTTCTTTTGAGACAGAGTCTCACTGTGTCACCCTCAGTACAGTGCCATGGCATTACAGCTCACAACAACCTCCAACTCTTGGGCTTAAGCGATTCTCTTGCCTCAGCCTCCCAAGTAGCTGGGACTATAGGCACCCACCACAACGCCCAGCTATTTTTTGATTGTAGTTGTCACTGTTGTTTAGCTGGCCCGGCTGGGTTTGAACCCACTAGCCATGGTGTATGTGGCTGATGCCATAACCACTGTCCTGTGGGCACTGAGCCAATAGTTGGAATTTTCATCAGTGAGGAGACAATGCCTTTTAGAAAAGTCTCTGGCCAGGTGGTGCCTGTGGCTCAGTGAGTAGGGCACTGGCCCCATATAATAAGGGTGTTGGGTTCAAACCTGGTCCTGGCCAAACTGCAACAACAAAAAAATAGCTGGGCATTGTGGTGGGTGCCTGTTGTCCCAGCTATTCAGGAGGCTGAAGCAAGAGAATCGCCTAAGCCCAAGAGTTGGAGGTTGCTGTGAGCTGTGATGCCATAGCACTCTACCGAAGGCAATAAAGTGAGACTCTATCTCTACAAAAAAAATAAATAAAGAAAAAAGAAAGAAAGAAAAGTCTCTGGCCAAAATGTGGAAACAGCCCACCAACCCAGGAATAGATTAACAAACTGTGGTATATATATACCATGGAATTCTATTCAGCCACTAAAAAAGATGGAGACTATATATCTGTTGTATTAACCTGGATGGAAGTAGAACACATTATTCTTTTTTTTTTGAGACAGAGCCTCAAGCTGTCCCCCTGGGTAGAGTGCCGTGGCGTCACAGCTCACAGCAACCTCCAAGTCCTGGGCTCAAGCGAGTCTCCTGCCTCAGCCTCCCAAGTAGCTGGGACCACAGGCACCCGCCACAACGCCCAGCCATTTTTTGGTTGCAGCCATCACTGTTGTTTTGGTGGGTCTTGGCTGGGGATTCGAACCCGCCACTTTAGGTGTACGTGGCTGGCGCCTTAGCCGGTTGAGCTATAGGTGCTGAGAACACATTATTCTTAGTAAAGCATCACAAGAATGGAGAAGCAAGAATCCTATCTATTCAATTCTGATATGAGACCTAGTACACAGTGAGTAGTACACAGGGAGAGCAGAGAGAGGAAGGGAGGGAGGGGGGATCACAGTGTGTGGTGGAACACCTTTTGGGGATGGAACACAATTATATAAGAGGGTCTTTAACAAATGCAATCAATGCAACTTGGTTCTTTGTACCCTCAATGAATCCCCCAAAAAAGTCTCTGAAGGCTGAAGCACAGATCACTGATACTTACCATGCCTCAAAGTAGGCAGGAGAGCAGTATTCTACAGATAGGAAAGAACAAGTACAAAGGCATTGCTTGGAAATACATTTGGTACGTTCAAGGAAAAGGAAGAAGGCCAGTGCTTTAATGATGGAAGTGGAAAAGCAGTCAGTGATGAGCATGGACTCATCTCCGAAAAGAAGCAGAAGGAGCCAGACACCTTCTAGGCACATAATAAAAAAGGGCAGCTCATGTAATCCCAGCACTCTGAGAGGCCAAGGCAGGTGGATCGCTTGAGCTCAGGAGTTCAAGACCAGCCTGAGCAAGAGTTAGACGCCCCCCCCCCCGCGTCTCTACTAAAAATGAAAAACTGGGCAGCACCTGTGGCTCAGTGAGTAGGGTGCTGTCCCCATATACCAAGGGTAGCAGGTTCAAACCCAGTCCTGGCCAAACTACAAGAAAAAAGTAGCTGGGCGTTGTGGCAGGCACCAGTAGTCCCAGCTACTCAGGAGGCTGAGGCAAGAGAATTGCCCTAAGCTCAAGAGTTGGAGGTTGCTGTGAGCTATGACTGCCACTCCACTCTACCAAGGGCAACAAAGTGAGACTCTGTCTCTAAAAAAATAAAAATAAAAAAATAAAGAAAAAACTGAGGCAAGAGGATCACGTGAACCCAAGAGTTTGAGGTTGCTGTGAGCTAATGTCATGGGCAAGCTCCAAGCCCGTTCCTCCGCCCCACAAGCAAGCTCCCAGCCCATTCCCCTGCCCACTCCCTCAGGGTCGATTCTGAGCAAAAGCTTCAGAATAAAGAAGCACGAGAAGTCCCAAGTTTCACAAAAAAATCCCCTAGTCCCTGGTGAACAAACAATAGTGGGAAACATACCTAAGCTGTGTTACCCAGACCATATCCGTTGTTACCCAGGCTGTAACCCCGCCCCCAAGCTAACCACAACTTTTCGCTTCTTAGCTATGCAAAAAGAGTATAAAAGACAACCTGCCCTCCACTTCAGGGCCTCTGCATCACAGGGCACTGGTCCCCTGCCATCTAAGTGGGGTTAGAGTCTATCTTTTCAGGTCACGATGGGTACAACACTACTGTTACAGAGTGGGAGATTAAAAGACTACCAAGGACACCAATTCTCTGATGCCAATTTAGGAGTCTTTATTAGGTTGGCCTAATCCTCTACGTCGATACAGAGGAACAGTAGTATGGCTGTGAAGAGTAAAGGGTTTATATGGGGTAAATTATCTATACTATCAGGGGCTACATGCAGTTTGGCAAAAGAGCAAGCCACCAACTGTTCATAATCGGTTTGTACAGAAACAGAAGCAGTTTATGGCACTTGCAGTTACATAGCAGTTTACACAAGAGGGAAAATAGAACAATTATATAAGAGCGAAAACATCAATTATACAAGGGGGAAAACAGAATGATTTTAAACTGGACACTGTGTCAGCCAGTTACAATAGTGCCAGTGAGGTGGCCAGCTTCCTGTTGCTTATTACCTCAGTTTCCCGTTTCTAATTTTTTTTTTTGAGACAGGGCCTCAAGCTATTGCCCTAGGTAGAATGCCATGGTGTCACAGCTCACAGCAACCTCCAATTCCTGGGCTTAAGTGATTTTCTTGCCTCAGCCTCTGGAGTATCTGGGAATACAGGCACCTGCCACCACGCCCGGGTATTTTTTGGTTGTAGTTGTCATTGTTTGGCAGGCCCAGGCTGGATTCAAACCCACCAGCTCTGGTGTATGTGGCTGGCACCTTAGCCACTTGAGCTATAGACGCCACCCCCGTTTCTAATTTTTAACTTTGGTTACTTCTTTATGGGGGTACACTAGGGCCAATTAAGGGGAGGGGTTCCTTCACTTCATTCCCCCCTTCTCTTATGGTCAAACTAAATCTTTTTTATTTTTTTTTTGAGACAGAGCCTCAAGCTGTCCCCCTGGGTAGAGTGCCGTGGCATCACAGCT
>NW_003852441.1:11056595-11057721 GCF_000181295.1 Otolemur garnettii | reverse complement strand
AAAAAAAAAAAAAGAATAACAAAAAAAAAATTAGATACCCCAACTTTACCCCAGACCAATTAAGTCTGAATTTCTTAGTGTAAGGCCCAAGAGTTTTATTTTCTTTTTAAGTCCTCCAGATGGTTGTAATGTGAATATAGGCTTGAAAACCTCTGAGATAGTATCTTACCAACCATGGTAATGAGTTCAGATTTTATTC
Source organism: Otolemur garnettii (assembly GCF_000181295.1). Taxonomy (NCBI): domain Eukaryota; kingdom Metazoa; phylum Chordata; class Mammalia; order Primates; family Galagidae; genus Otolemur; species Otolemur garnettii. The sequence goes on along the minus strand of NW_003852441.1, from coordinate 11,057,522 downwards.
TAAGTACGCCAGAAAACCAAAGGAGGATCAGGGGAATGATGATCAGTTATTTGACTATAACTGTATGCAGAATGAACTCTAGGAGGCAGGAACAGCGGCAGGGAAAATAGTTAGGAGGTTGTTGCCATCACCCAAACCAGAAAGAATATTGGCTTGAACAACTATGAAAGTGAGCAGTTTGGGCATAATGAAGGTGGGTCTGAGACTGCAGTAGGAAGATCGGGGGAGGTGAGGAGAAGGGAAAGAAACCAGGGATGATTTCTAGGTGTTTTTTTTTTTTTTTAATTTGTTTTCTTTTTGCTTTTTTTGAGACAGGGTCTTCTTCTACCACCTGCCTATTAGAGTGCAGTAGCGTCATCATAGCTCACTGCAACCTTAAACTCCTGGGCTCAAGTGATGTTTCTTCTTCAGTCCCCCAGGTAGCTGGGACTAGAGGCACATACCACACATTCACCATTACCAGTGAATTTTTCTATTTTTTGTTGAGATGGGGTCTTGCTATTGTTCAGGCTGGTCTCAAACTCCTAACCTTAAGGGATCCTCCTGCCTCAGCCTCCCAGAGTGCTAGGATTACAGGCAGCACTGTGCCTGACTGATTCCTAGGTTTTTGACCTTAGTAACTAGGTGGTATTCATTCAGATGGGGAAAATATTATTTTTGGTTGGGGGGAGCAGTGAATCAAGAGTATTGTTTGGCTTGGTGCCCATAGCACAGTGGTTATGGCACCAGCCACATGCACTGAGGCTGGCAGGGTTGAACCCGCCTAGACCTGCTAAACAATGACAACTGTGACAACAAAAAAATTAGCCACGTGTTGTGGTGGGCGCCTGTAGTCCCAGCTACTTGGGAGGCTGAGGCAAGAGAATCACTTAAGCCCAAGAGTTTGAGGTTGGTGTGAGCTGTGATGCCATCGCACTCTACTGAGGG
>NW_003852441.1:11054496-11056246 GCF_000181295.1 Otolemur garnettii | reverse complement strand
ACTCTACCCAGGGGGACAGCTTGAGGCTCTGTCTCAAAAAAAAAAAAAAAAAGAAAAACTAGCTGGGTGTGGCAGTCCCAGTCACTCCTGAGACTAAGGTAAGAGGATTGCTTAAGTCTAAGAATTTGAGGTTGCTATGAGCTATGTAGGATACCATGGCTGTCTATGCAGGGCAACACCGTGAGATTGCCTCAGAAAAAATAAAAATAAAAATGTCTGGGTGTGGTGGCTCACTCTAGCACTTTGGGAGGTTGAGCCAAGATCTCCTGAGCACAGGAGTTCAAGGCCAGCCTGAGCAAAGTGAGACCCCTGTCTCTACTCAAAATAGAAAAAAAAAAAACAAACCAAGTGTCTTGGAGGCACCTGTAGTCCCAGTTACTTGGGAGGCTGAGGCAGAAGCAAACTCACTGAGGCTGAGGCAAACTCATTGAGTACATGGCAAGCCTCATTGAGTACATTGAGGCTGAGGCAAACTCATTGCTGAGGCTGAGGCAAACTCATTGAGTACATGAGTTTGAAGTTGCTGTGAACTATGATGCCAGAGACAATAAAGGGCTCAAACCCAACCACTGGGGAAGTAAGTGTAGCCTGGTTCACACAGAAGACTAGGAGTCAGCAAACCAGGCCATCTGCTCAAGAGGCTTGGTGGTCCGAATAAAGAGAAATGGGAGCAGAGCAGAATATATGTAGAAGCCCATGTGTTTGTAATTTTTTAAACACCTTTAAAATATGACCAAAGAGGAAATCATAATGGTTATTAGAGGATATCAAGACCCAAATAACAAAACATATTACTTGGCCTTTGGACTACTACAGGCCTGTATGGTACAATGAAGTGATGTTCTGATGGATGTTTATTGATTTGTGTTTAGATTAAGAGAGAATTTAGAGATGGGAAATATATGTAGGGAATTGGACAAATGAGACAAGACCATTGACTTCAGGACAATCAAAAGTTGTACAAGACAGGAAAATAACACTGTCATGTGGGTCAGCTTGGCCAGAATCTTCTAGTCATGATTCAAACACTAGACAACTGGACATTGACCTCTGCATATGTAATTTACATGGGCACAAGGATTTTTTTCTTTTGTTCATTGCTTTAACCCATCCTCTAAAACAGTGCCTAGAATATTAGGGGACAATATATAGCTATTGTTAAATGAATAAATCTAACCAAAATTATGGTGTATATAGCTCAGAAAGATGCAGGGACAGAAAATGTACATGTGTATGGTGGCTGGGGGTTAGAAGACTGAAATCCTTACGTTAACAATATGTAATACCTGAAACTGAATACTTTAAGAAGCATGTGGATATAGAAACATACTGTAAATACCCAAAGCAAAACAGAACAGTGAAAAGACTTTGAACTATCTCTGGGAAGAGGAACATGGGCAGACTGTTTTTTTAAAATAGCAGCCTTGGGAGGAGGTTAGGTTCATTTAGCTCCCACCTCTTGGGTACAATTGTAAGGCTATAGGGCATACTTCTTGGGTGAAGGATTCTACCACAACTTGGCCTTTGCCTTACAAAGTAGTCTGCTTCTATGTACCCTATGATAATCCAAAAAAATTTGAAAAAGCAACTTGGAACATAATTGTTTTAATCTATGGCCATGTACAGTGGATTGCTTGGCGATGCCCCTCCTCCCCACAAAGATATGATTATGTCGGCTCGGCACCTATAGCTCAACCGGCTAAGGCGCCAGCCACGTACACCTAAGGTGGCGGGTTCAAATCCCCAGCCC
>NW_003852441.1:11051403-11052903 GCF_000181295.1 Otolemur garnettii | reverse complement strand
GGATTCGAACCCGCCACCTTAGGTGTACGTGGCTGGCGCCTTAGCCAGTTGAGCTATAGGAGCCGAGCCAGGAATCTTTTTTTTTTTCCAGTTTTTGGCCAGGGCTGGGTTTGAACCTGCCACCTCCAGCATATGGGGCCGGCGCACTACCCTTTTGAGCCATAGCCGCTGCCCAGCCCTAGGAATCTAATATGGCACACATAACAGGGATAAAGTAAAAATAAGAAAATGTGTTGATGTATTTAGCCATGTTGATTAAAAAGGCAAATAATCAATAGATGCAGGAAAAGCATTTGATGGAAGTCAATGTGCCCGTTCATGATACAAAACAAAAATTTTTGTTAAAGACCCTTAACAAGCTAGGACCAGTATAGGCCCTCTTTAACCTGATAAGGGCTACAGAAATCTATAGCAAACATATTTTGATGGTGTCGGGAACAAGACACCATCACTATTGCTTCTATTTACTCCTGTATTAGGTCCTGAACAGAGCATTAAAACAAACAAAAAAGACAATTTCTAAGTTACAGCAATGTCCAGTTGCTCCTAGGTTGGCAAAGGAGAATGAACCAGGAAAGGAAACACAAGTCAGACAATTGAAAGAGTAAGATGTAAGCAGTGGCTAGAGATGACTGGTGTTCAAATGCAGTGTGGGGAGCTGAGGGCCAGCCCCCCAGGCTCTGGGAGTCAGAGCAGGGTTAAGAGACAGTATGATTGGGAGCTGACCATGTGGGTGTCAGATCTGAGAAAGTAGGGTGCTAGTAGGGGTAGTGATGTGGTGCTCATATCCCTGCAAACCCATCTTTTCCCTAGGGACAGCTTCCTGCACAGCAAAGCCTCCACTAGAAACATATACACTCATTGGTACAAAAAGCACCAGCCTTTATTAAACGAAAAGGAGGTAGAAGACAGACAAAGGGACAGGCCGGGCCATGCTGCCCCTCCTTCCCCTACACATTCATAGATGTACAAACACAGATAAGAACTAGTGAAAGACAGGGACCATCACGGGACAGACTGAAGGGCAGAGGGAGGTAGTACCCTCCGAGAGTGGGCCCGGACCCAAGGGTGGGCTGAGACCTGAGCCAGGGGCAGCCGTTCTGAGGGGTTATGCTTGAGTAGCTTGGAGATGAGGTCCTGAGCTCCTGTAGGCACAGAAGGGGGAAACTTCAGGTCCACCTGCAGTTGTGGAGAAAGGAAAAGGACCATGTTTCACCTGGCTACATTTTCTTAGATCACCCATTCTACTTGGAGTTACGCAGGAAGAAAAGCTCTGCCCACCCCATGCCCTGCTTCTGGCACAAAGCCCCAGGTAGCTCCCACCTTCACGATGCGCCGGTAGGTCTCATTGTGTGATGCACTCTCGAAGGGTGGGTTCCCCACCAGCAGCTCGTAGCAGAGTACTCCAATGCACCACAGATCCACCTTTTCATTGTGCATGCGCCCCTCAATCATCTCTGGGGGCAGGTAGTCTAGGGTGCCACACATTGTCTTCCTCCT
>NW_003852441.1:11049778-11051383 GCF_000181295.1 Otolemur garnettii | reverse complement strand
CCAATGCACCACAGATCCACCTTTTCATTGTGCATGCGCCCCTCAATCATCTCTGGGGGCAGGTAGTCTAGGGTGCCACACATTGTCTTCCTCCTGGATGGGGTAAGGTGACTGGGCAGGGGTCCCGGGGACAGACAGCCTCTCCTTTCCCTGCTGCCCAACGACAGGAAGCCAAGAGACTGTAGGATGTACCAGGGACTGTTTCAGCCAAGCAGGGCCACCGGGGATGGGTGGGTGATATTTACCAAAGGCCTAGTGATGGGTCTACATGCTGCCCTAGCATCTCTGCACTGAGGAATATTTTTTTTTCCGACACAGAGTCTAACTATGTCACCCTTGGTAGGGTGCGGTGGCATCATAGCTCACAGAGACCTCCAACTCCTGGGCTTAAGCAATTCTCTTGTCTCAGCCTCCCAAGTAGCGGGGACTACAGGTGCCCTCCAGAAGGCCCAGCTATTCTTTTTTTTGCAGTTTTTGGCCGGGGCTGGGTTTGAACCTGTCACCTCTGGCATATGGGGCTGGCGCCCTACTCCTTTGAGCCACAGGCACCCCCTGCCCAGCTATCTTTTGATGGTAGTTGTCATTGTTGTTTGGCAGGCCCAGGCTGGATTCGAACCCGCCAACTCTGAGGCTGGTGCCTCAGCCGCTGAGCCTGAGGAATATATCTGTTTTTTTTTTTTGAGACAGAGTCTCCCTTTGTCACCCTCAGTAGAGTGCCCTACTGTCACAGCTCACAGCAACCTCAAACTTTTGAGCTCAAATGATTCTTTTGCCTCAGCTTCCCTATAGCTTTGACCATAGGTTCCCACCACAATGGCCAGCTATTTTTTTTTTTTTTGGTTTAGCAGGCCTGGGCCAGGTTTGAACCCACCAGCCCCAGAGGATGTGGCCGGCACCTTAACCACTGAGTACAGGCACCCATTGAAGAATATATCTTAATAAAATAATCAGGTATGAGGGCAATGTTCATCTTGGAATTAAAGAAAAAACTGGAGACAACTCTAATGTTCATGAAGTATGTTCTATTAAATAAATCAAGTTACATCTCTTCTATGTAATACTATGAAGCCATGAGAAATGATGTGGGAGTATTCTCAGTGATATGGTAAGAGTCCTAAAATATTGAGTGGAAAATTAGGGTGATAATCAGGACCCCAGCGAATCCTCAGGAAGGACCCTGTCACCCGGCCTGTACTTATGCTTATGAGCCGCTCCAATGTCCAGCCCACAGGTAACTGGGATAAAGGGGAGAGGATTGACCTGAGGGGATGAGTCTATAGGTGGGTGTAGGTATGAGAATGTCAAAGGAGGGCCTCAACTAGCTGTCCTCTCTTTAGCTGCCTCTGGCCAGAAGGTGATGGAGAAATCTCTTCTGTTTTTGTAAAGATACTACTGCTCTGTCTCTATTGTGTGAGGACAACTCTCAATGTCTTTGGGTAATAAGATTTGGAGGGGTCGTATTTAGAATGTCCCAGCCTCACACACAGGGCTGGCCTCCCAGCCTACCATACCTCAGGGAGGGGGCATGCACAGACCAGCCAAAGTCAGCAATCTTCAGCTCTCCCTTGAGCCCTAAGAGCAGATTCTCTGGCTTTATATCTCTGT
>NW_003852441.1:11049253-11049652 GCF_000181295.1 Otolemur garnettii | reverse complement strand
CCTCAGGGAGGGGGCATGCACAGACCAGCCAAAGTCAGCAATCTTCAGCTCTCCCTTGAGCCCTAAGAGCAGATTCTCTGGCTTTATATCTCTGTGAATCACTTTCTTCCCATGACAGTACATCAGAGCATCTGCCAACTCCTCCATGATCTGGGAAGGTCAATGACAGGCAATCAGAAAAGGATAGACCTCTAGCTATATAAGCAGTGTACTCCCAGCCTCAAGTTCCCTGCTGGGACCCCGGTACCACCCTCCCTGACCGTGGCTGTTCGTTGCTCATCAAAAGTATGGCTTTTCTGCAGCTCCTTGTAGAGCTCTCCCCTGGGCGCATACTCCAGAATCAAGTAGATCCTCCTCCGATCATAAAAATAGTTGTAGAGACGCAGGATGTTGGGATGC
>NW_003852441.1:11041467-11048344 GCF_000181295.1 Otolemur garnettii | reverse complement strand
CTGTGGGCTGCATGTTGGAGCGGCTCATAAGCACAAGTGCAGATGGGGTGACAGGGTCCTTCCTGAGGACTCGCTGAGGCAGGGTGCTCAGGCCAGATGGCGCCTGAGAAGGAGCAGGGGTAGCTTTGAGAGTGCCTTTGTCTCAGTGACCTGGCTGGAATGTGCTACAAGCAGCATTTCAGCTACTTGCTAAAGAACCGCCCACTCACCCCCAATTCAAAGACAAACATGATACCACAATTTGCTCTCCATTCCCCAAACTCTTTTTGTAGTCCCATATTGAAATGGGTTATTAATAAAGAACCTAAGTCAGTCTACAATAAGGGGCAAAGGACTCACCCAATGCCTAATATTTTACTTCTTTGGCCCTGGGCCATTACCCCCTTCTCAGGCATGATACTGTTAAACCTGTGTAAGTCTCCTCCATAGAACACCACACTCATTCCCCAAGGGCAGGAGAGGACTGGGTCAATAAACACCCACAGTCCAGGGGATTTTGACACAGGGGTCTTTGCAAAGTCTCCTGCAAAACTTAGTCTATCAAGGCTTAGATAATGTCTTTGAGGTCTTGGATATTGCAGCAAACACTGGTATTTACCCCCTCTGAAACAATAGGTTTTTGGGACACCAAGGGCTACTGTGATGGCCCTGGACCGCTTCTCATTTTCAGCTTCTCAGAGTAATAGACTTAGTTTCTTTTGGAAGTGACCAAGGTAAAAGTGACAATAGTCTCTCATCCAGATTCCATTCTTGAGCTCCCTCAGTGCTCCATGATGGAGGCAACTAGTGGACAAGGGAATAGATGGACTCATGATACCCAAGTACCACCAGCAGGGAGGTAAGCCTGTGTAGGGTCCCTTTCCTCTTTAGCTAAAAGAAGCTGGCTTGGCGCCCATAGCTCAGTGGTGGGGCACTGGCCACATACACCAGGGCTGGTGGTGTGGAGAGTGGGCCCTCACAGCCTGGGGAACATTCAGAGAATAAAACCCCCAACTGCTTCTCCTCTGTTCCCAAAACAGCCATATTCCTTTCCTCATGCTCCCTCTGCCAGAAGTTAGGTATTAGGTAGCCCTTTGTTTGCAAAAATAAACTAGGCAGCAAATAACTTAGGGTAGCCTTGACCTCCCAGAGTGCTAGGATTACAGGGGTGAGCCACCACACCCAGCCCAGACCCACACCTTTGTAGGAACTTAATATATATAATGAAGGTGGCATTTTCAGTCAGAGGGTAGACTCTTTAATATAAGGTGTCTGGACAACCGGAAAATAAATATATTTAGATCCTTACCTCACATCAGTCTTAAAATAAATTCCGAATGAAACTTTAAAATAAAATAGTAACTTTATCCATTTCCTTCTAGCGTCTATTTCTATTTGCTGCCTAGTTTATTTTTGCAAGACATAGGTTAGGAATCATGGCCTGAATACCAGCCCCTGCTTTCTCAGTCCCAGATATCATTTGTATGTGACAAGTAGGCTCAGCACTGCAGGGGTCCTCACGGGTCTCAGCCAGTGACCACAGGCTGGTCAGATTCAAGTTGGCAGCACCTGACAGGAGGAGACTAGACTATAAATGACCAGATCGGGTTTTGCCAGCAAAATCTTAGAGCCCATACTTTGACGGATAACGGGCGAGAAAATGCTTGCAGCGGTCCTCAACCTGTGGATCGCGACCCACTGGAACTGTATCAAAGGCCCGCGGCATTAGGAAGGTTGAGAACCATTGGCTTCGAGAAGGGCTCTCTGCAGGACCTCAAATCCCCAAGTAGGAACTTGCCCCGAGCGAGATGAGGGGCGGAGAAGGAGGTAAGGGCCTTACCGTCTGTCGGCCGTAGGACCAGAGGTAGGCGTTCTCTTTCAGAGCCATCCTTGGAGGGAAACGGGGAGGAGAGCTGTTCGGAGAAGGGAAACAGCTGTGAAAAGCAGAAAAAAAAGAGGAGAGAGGGCTGGAGGGAGAGAACAGATCGATCTAGCCGGAAGTGCTAGCTAGTGAAAGGGAGCGAGTCTGCACTGGCGGCAGTCAGAGCACATCCGGGGGGCTCGTCTTACTGCCCCCACCCGCTTCCGGGACCCTCTTTCCACCCTGGGGCACTCCGCAGCCCCTCGAGTGCCTGCCCAACAAACCTCCCATCTGATTGATCATGTGGCTCTCTCCCGGCCGAAGGCCCGCGACAGGAAGTTAGCTCACCTGAAGTCGGAGTCTCAGCTAAATTCCCGGGCGCCCGCAAACAACTGAAGCGGTTCAGTCAGGCCCTCGCCGAGGCCTTTCAAATCTACTGCTCCGACCTCATTGGCTGATCGCGCTGCCAGCGCCCAATTTTCATTGGCTAGATTTCCTGTGACGTAAGCCGAGAAGGCCAAAGGAGCAGGCAGAAGGAGAGTAGGAATACCTCGGGTTTCGGTCTGGGAAAGTTTCCCAAGTACCCCAGTTGAATTTTCCTTCTCTCAATTCCTCTCCTTCCCTCTTCTCTCCCCTCATATCCTCTTTCTATCTTTGTCCTTATCTTCCTCCCTCCCGCCTTTTCTCCTTAATTACTTTAAAAAAATTTAAATCCTTAATATGTGAACTAAAATAGAATCTTAAGGCTCCCCCTTCAGCGATTGATGGACTGAACCCCTTCTTAGCCAAGGGGGTTAAAACTGAGCCTAAAACTGAGTTGCTGGCCATAAGAAAGGACATCAGGTATATCTCATCATGCCCCTCTCCCTTTCTTTGAGATGTCTTCTGTGACTTATTAATAGGCCTAAGTCTATGCAAGACTTCCTTGCAGGTCCTCAATATACACAACAAACCACTTGAGAGTCTGTCCTTACTTTGTCTCTGATAAACAGACCCTTTATCTGAGGGACTTAACAAATGAAATCAGTGTAACCGAATTCTTTGTACTCTCAATGAATCCCAAACAAAAACAAACAAAAAAAAAAACCCGAAACAGATCCTTTCTCTTAAGCATTTCTTTTCTTTGACTCTTGGCCTTTTAGACAGTCTCTTTCAGCCAATTGTCAGCTAAAGAATCTTTAAACCCACCTTACAATCTGGAACGCCCCTGTTTGATTTATGACCTCACCTCTAATCCCTGTCTCCCTAAAATGTACAAAACCAAACTGTAATCTCCCCCGACTCACTATAAGTCGACTTTCTCAAGGTTTCTTGGGTGTGGCTCCAGTTCACGGTCCTGAAATTCGGCTCAGAATAAAATTCCTTAAATTGTTTTACAGAGTATGGCTGCTTTAGTGTCGAAATATATAACTGGAGTTCATCACATATGTATGTGCTAGCGTCCAACTTCTTTCTTTCTCAAAAAAAAGTGACTGTACACGGATCCCGAAAATAGGATTCCCTAGTGACCCCGACGTGATTTGAACACGCAACCTTCTGATCTGGAGTCAGACGCGCTACCGTTGCGCCACGAGGCCTCCCTGACTCCACCGCTTGACAGATCGTGTGAACAGACCCACCGTTAGTAATGAGGGGCAGCGGTTTGTTCTCAAGCCCCGCCTCTAAGGTTTTGCCAGTGCAGTCCCCACCAGGCACATGAAGGCGAGACTCGGGCGCACGCACATAGCGATTAAAGTCATCCTCTAGGAGGTCAATGACGAAGAGAGGCAAATTTTGTTTAGGTGCATTTGGCTTAAGGTTCAATTCTTCAACCCTGAAACATTGAGCTCACTCAACAGAGAAGTGATTTTTGTTCTGGAGATGACAAATCCTCACGGTGTCGCTGCAGTCTTTGCCCCACAAATCTTAAATTTAATCCAGTCTCTGCTGGTGACTCAGAAAACCTTACTCAGTTTCTCTGGATCTTGGTTTCTTCATTTGTGGACTGGTTACGACCCCTACAGTCTCACGCAGGGAGAGTGGCGCGTAGTAACGGTGACCGGAGACCAGCGCCGCTAACAGGTGAGCGCGCAGCCGTCACTTTTACCTTGGCCTTGCTGGTTCCTGCTTCGTAACTCAAATCCCATCTCTGGCAACGTTCAAGCCGATGGATGATACCCTTGACTGCTCCCAGAAAAAGGCGCCAGCCAGCGTTGGTGGTATAGTGGTGAGCATAGCTGCCTTCCAAGCAGTTGACCCGGGTTCGATTCCCGGCCAACGCAGCTGATATCTTTAACTGTTTTCGTTTTTCTACTTTCATGGTGGTCCCTGGGCGCCAGCATAGTGAATTGAGCATTCAAGGGGTCTGGCTCTCCGCTTCGCCCGCGACCCCAGTAGGGCCACTGCACGCCCTTCCCAGAGAGAAGGGCGCGCCGAGCTCTCCGTCCGGGATTGTCTTTTCTGCGCGCATCCCGGTACGAATGCACACACAAACAAGCAGGGAGGCGAAAGGAAACAAACAAACCAAAAACAGTCTCGGCACCCTGGGCTGTGCGCAGTTGGGAGTCATAGTTGCTGGCTCTGGTTCAAGCAGAAGGTGGAAAGGCGCATTTACGCCAAGAAGGAAGCAAGCGCAGGAAGTCAAGTCCCGGCGAGGATGTCCCTGTATCCTTTGTTTTGTATGCTTTGCCCATATGTATTTTCTAAGCTATCGTCAACGAACACGTCTTATAACCATACTGAGTGGAGAGAATAATGGGTAATTTAGGCACACGTTTAAATTACAGTTTCCTCGTAGTAGTAAAATATAAACTTGAAATGTGGGATCGAGAGCCAAGACAAATTCCGCCCCCCCTTCTCCCTTCCTCGCCATTGTCTTTATTTCTCCAACCGAGGCCTAGGACGGGCCTTTACTAAATAAGCCGGTTTTAAGATAAGTTAGGAAAAAAAAATTGCTTAAAGTAATTGCTTCTCCCCGTCGGGGAATCGAACCCCGGTCTCCCGCGTGACAGGCGGGGATACTCACCACTATACTAACGAGGAGTGAGCCGAAATCTGTTCGATCTGAATGCCTGATCTAAGACTCTGACCGCACATTTGGCAGGCACACACAAAAGCCAAACTAACCAGAAATGTACGTGTATTCTACAGACTACAACTGAGCGGCGAAAGGCCAGAAATTCTGAAGCAAGGAGGGACCAAAAGAGACTTGGAGAAGTGTCCCCAAGGCTGCAAGGACCCGAGTTCCAAAGTCTCTGGGCTCTCCCAAACACATCCCCGAATAAGTTTCGCTCATGCCACTCTCACTCACAACTATAGGCTGATGGACATTATTAAAACCGATACCCGGCTCTAGTGGCCGAGGGCAACAAACAGAAAGGCGGGGAGCAGAAAGAGAGCTGTTTGCCCAAGAGTAGACGTTCCTCCGCTTTCCCTGGCACGTCAAGCGTAATTGCGAACTGACCTTCCTCCTATGGGGATCTCACGAAAGAGTTCACTGCACACCAGTTCACGCTGATCGCCTCTAGCCTCCCGCAGCTCTGTTCAATTAACACTAATCTTAGGGTACTCCTAGTTTCAGTAAAAAAAAAAAAAAGAAAAGAAAAAGAAGAAAAGGGCTCGTCCGGGATTTGAACCCGGGACCTCTCGCACCCGAAGCGAGAATCATACCCCTAGACCAACGAGCCGACGTAAACCAAAACCCGCGACTGTCCTTAGAGGTCGCAGCAGGTTCGAAGCAGTCTTGAAACTACCTTACTTGGTGGAACGATCCTGGCGCGTGCTCTGGGACCACCGGTCCTGAGGCTGAATACTGTGGAATAGGGATCAGAGAATCTCTCTTGGCTCCCGGCCCGCGAACTCCGACTCCTCCCAGGAAGTAACGTCAAGGAAGTCGGAAGGAGGGGTCTTGGCGTCCTCTCCGCGCCGCCCTCCAGGACTACCTTGAACTTGGTTTCCGGGTCTCCGTGGTCGCGGGCCGGGTCCCATTTTACAACTTGGAGTTTCTACTCTTCCCGCCTCCACCTGGAGTACTGGGACCAACCTCCTGGCGCAGAGCGTTGAAGACATACAGTGGAGTTTCCTAGTTTCATGACGGACTGGGGACTGTTAATGAGCCCTGAAATCACTAGGTGAACAGCCCCTCTAGCAGTCCTGCGTCGGTGCATCCACGTGGGGAGATGGTCTCCTCCCGACTGCGTGTCAGTGCTCAGGCGAGGGACAGGGGCAATGATTTGGGGGGCCTCGCAGATCCACACAAGAGGCATCATAGAGCTGAGTAGCTGGAGGTGATGAGGTAGGGGACCGACTTTCCAACCAGCGGAGTGGGGCAGAGCGTCAGGCGGTGAGACTGGTCCCGGGGTTTCTACCTCACCCTCTTGTCTAGCTTCTGCTCTCCGGTTAGTTGCCTCCTATGATGGCCCGGAAGAAAGCCACCTACCTGCCTCCTAAGACTACCGGAAATAAGGTGCTCTGAGGCAAACCGCTGCATGAGTGTGATACAAGGCCCTTAGACCGGGCTTGGGGCTGCTTGGTGAGTCTCTAAACTCTAAATACACCCATCATGTTCTGGCATCTCTGGAACTATTTTGTTCCACACCCAGTCCTGTGATTTGTTGGGCCAAGCCCTTCCTAACGCCCAACCCCCTTGAATGAGGGATTCTACTTTATTTTCTTCTTTCTCAGGTGTTCCTGGCCAGGCAATGGGGGAGGACAGCAGAGATGAGCCCATCGTTCTCCATCAGTGTCCCAAGTCTGGTGGTGGAAGTGGTTTTCAAGGCTGATCTTTTGGCATCTCCTCCCTCTCCTTTTCCTATTCTGTCTCCATCCTTTTGGGCCCCAATTTTCCCTACAAATTCATTAAGTTACCTCTCTTATCTGATCTTAGGCACTTGATTGTGCAGACGGGGAGACCTAATGCCTTGATGACTGATGGAAGCTGTGGCTCCTCTTCCTAGAAAAATGCATACAGTACCAGGGAGTTCACAGATACCCCGAAGCCCCTTCTGTAGACCCCACTTTTTTTTTTTTTTTTTTAGACAGAGCCTCAAGCTGTCCCCC
>NW_003852441.1:11030511-11041347 GCF_000181295.1 Otolemur garnettii | reverse complement strand
GCTATTTTTTTGGTTGCAGTCATCATTGTTGTTTTGGCGGGTCCGGGCTGGGGATTCGAACCCGCCACCTTAGGTGTACGTGGCTGACGCCTTAGCCGGTTGAGCTATAGGTGCCGAGCCATAGACCCCACTTTTAAAAACTAAGAACTAAGATGTAAACAGATGATCATTGGAGGAAGTATTTTACATTTTAACAAGAATCAAAGATTGACACTGAAAGATTTGAATTCTAAGGTTTAACTTTGGGCTTTCATGGCTGTTTGAAATTGGGTAGGAAATAAGAAAGTGTAAGAAGAGATCATTGGTGAATTGGAGATCGTGGCACCCACCCCCTAACACTTCCCTAAAGGAAAATTCTGGAAATATCCTGAATTTCTACCTCTTATTCACGCTCCACATTCTATCTGTTACTGAGTCCTACTTTTTTTTTATCCTAAGCATGTCTTGAATTTACTAGTACATGCCTTTGACGTTTGTTTAACCAAACCCACCCCCTACTGCATACCCTCTGATTATATAGCATTTATCTAGTGTATCATATAATTTAATTAAATTTTGGGGGGTTTGTCTGTCACTCTCCCCTTCAATATAAACTTTAGTAGAGCAGAACATTTCGTTAATTTTGTTCCCTACCTTATCCCCAGAACAATGCATAGCAGTTGTTTAATAAAACATATAGCAAGTTTCTACATGGTCTTTAAGACCTAGGTCCCCTCTTGCAGAAAGCCTCCCCTGACCACCCTCCATCCTCTAGCCAGCCAGATGAGATGCCTCTTCTGTGTTCTCATATCACCTTGTCTGTTCCCTTAGCACATGGTGTTGTGATTCCTCCTGTTGTAATTAGGTCTTCACCTGAACTGAGAAAAGAACTGTGCCTGCCTTAATTGGTTATTCGCAGAGCCAGCCCAGTGCTTAGCATATGTGTGGTGTCTGTGTTGTTGCTTGGCCTCAAGATAGCATTTCCTCAAGCCAAGATTTTTGCTGAGATGTCTTACAGTAGCTCCTGGGCCAAGGGACAGCATCTAGAGCTTTTTGCCTATCTCTAGGGAAGTTTAGGGTCTGCCAAGAGCCTATGAATCCTATTTCTTGCCTTCTCTCCAACATTTACTTCTAACCCTCACTAACCTGGCTTCAGTGCTTCAGAAATGTACCCTGCCCTTCTGCACAAGTCTCCCTGGAGACCTTACTTGAATGGCACTCTCTTCTCCCTGTCCATATGGCCCTAGCCCTGCAGGAAATCAGATGGCGCCAGGCCAGCCAAATCCCCTACTTTGACTTCCCTCTAGTGCAGAGGGATGGAAGTAACTACATGTGAAAAGCCTGGTATAAGACAGCACCTAGAAGCCTCACCAAAAAAAATTTTTTTTTTCTTTTTTGTTGAAAGTGTTGTTCTGTCGCCCTGTGTAGTGTGCTCTGGCACCAGTTTATCTCACAGCAACCTTAAACTCCTGGGCTCAAGCAATCCTGCCTTAGCATCTGGAGTAGCTGGGATGCCTGTCACTAAGCTAATTTTTCTATGTTTTAGTAGAAAAGGGTCTGCTCTTGCTGGCTCCAACTCCTGAGGTCAAGTCATCCTCCCACCTGCCCTCCCAGAGTGCTAAGATTACAGGTGTGAGCTACCGTGCCCTGTCCGCCTCAACAAATTTTGTTTTATTTTTACTTGTGTATTTATTGAAGATGGAGTCTGACTGTTGCGGGGTTGAGTGCCATGGTATTTTCACAGCTCGCAGCAACCTCATACTCCTGGGTTCAAGAGATCCTCCTGCCTTAGCTTCCACAGTAGCTGGGACTACAGGGGCTTGCCACAGCGCTGGGCTAATTTTTCTGTTTTTAGTAGAGACAGGGTCTCACTCTTGCAAAGGATGGTCTCAAACTCCTGAGCTCAAATAATCTACCCACCTCCACCTCCCAGAGTGCTAGGATTACAGGTTTGAACCACTGAACCTGGCCATCAAATTTTAAATTTTTATATATATACATACACAAATATGCATATTTGCCACATATAATATAAAATTACAAGGCTCCAGACCAAAAGCAACACAACGAAGATTCAGAAAAAACAAAGCAGCTCAGGTTCTAGAAGACGTTCTATGGCAGAAGGAAGAGGCCTGGGCAGTGGAGCAGTCGGCTCCCCAGCATGGGTGAGGTGGCCACCGTGACAGGTGGCCATCAGCTGTACAAGGGACAATTAGAGCTGCGCAGAGGTTCCTACCCTGGTGAGAGGGTCAGCTTTTGGAGCGTTGATCTCATGAAACTATTAGCACTGATCAGTAGGAAATCTGGGTGCTCTGATGGAGGAACTGAAATCCTTGCATGCTGTTATGTAAAAACAATCTAAAAACTTATCAAGCCATAGGGATTCAGTCACAAAATGGAAGAAGACGTCTCTGTTTGATGTTGAATAAAGGCACCGCTGGGATTCGAACCCAGGATCTCCTGTTTACTAGACAGGCGCTTTAACCAACTAAGCCACGGCGCCAAAGCTGAAGACAGGTACCCCAGAAAGACTCTACAAGAATACAACACTTGGATAAACCCGCTAGGTTTTGTGTCACTCATTTGTCCATGAAATTTCCCCAATATTGAAAGAAATAGATCTCAAAGCTAGCTAGAAGTGCATGGATAAGGAACTTTGTGGACTCTAGAATTCCTAGACATCGGGATTGGAGGCTGCCAACTGAATGTTTCTCACCTTGGAGAACAGAAATGCGGACGGTAGGTGCGGGGAAGAAAAGAAAAAGATAAAGGACGTAGTCGGCAGGATTCGAACCTGCGCGGGGAGACCCCAATGGATTTCTAGTCCATCGCCTTAACCACTCGGCCACGACTACCCGACTCTGACAGCTTCTTTCCTCGTAGGCCTTTCTTAGTTCCTATTTCCGGCAAACAGTTCCTTTCATTCTCTTCTCTGTTCCAGGACTACAAGAGCCAGGAGACCACACCGTGGGGACGCCAATGCAGAACAGAATCCTGTGGCTCACCATCCCACTCCACCCCTCCCTTTCTGAGATCTCCGTCCCTGATCGTCCTCGATTCTCCTATCGGCCTCCGTCAACGCGCTTTCAGGGAAAAGAAGACGCGGCGGTGGCCGCCGGGAACTTTTCCTTCGCCTCGGCCCAGCCACTCTTAAAGCCTCACAGGAAGGGGAGGGGGAAAAGATGGGTGGAGGGAGGTTAATTGGTGGGACCGCACCTATGGTGCATCTTACAAGGGTGAAATTTACTAAATGTAGAATATAAATGTCTCAACACAATAACTAAGAAAATGCCGTGAAGGCTATGTTAACCAGTTTGATGAAAATATTTCAAATTGTATATAAAACCAGCACATTGTACTCTATGATTGCACTGATACACACAGCTATGATTTAAAAAAAAAAAAAAAAAAAGAAGCTTCACAGATGCTGAGAAGCAGTAGGTGCAACTTCGGTTCGCGATTAGGAGACAACTGGCTTGGAGCGGGAACTTCAGGGTAACGAGGGTAAGGAATAGCAAAATAAAGGTAAGAAAAAGCAGTGGCCCGTACGGGGATCGAACCCGCGACCTTGGCGTTATTAGCACCACGCTCTAACCAACTGAGCTAACCGGCCAACTGTCAACTCGGTCCCTCCAAACCTCACATATGGTATTTCTAAAGCATGAGCACAGCATAAATTCCACATATTTGTGTTAAGACTAATCGTGATCCAAAGGTCTCCAGAACACAAACTGGAATAATCCCGAACAGCCAGCAAGAAACGCCCTCTATGCAGTTCTAGATGTGGTTTGGGTCACTCACTCCCACCTTAGTGAGCAGCCAGGAAAGAAATGAGGTGATACCAACCAAATGCATGCCCCCCCCCCCCAAATAATTACTACTGGATCCCCTAATTCTGTGGGTTGTAATTTAGGAGTTCCTGTCTGTCTCACAGCCTTAACCCTGACCCTCGGGAATCCCAGTGTTAACCCTTGACTGGAGCGCTATTGTACAGGCACCTACTTCCTCACATGTCCCGTCTAAGGTCCAGCATCCCCTTCATCTAGTACTTCCCACTTCCCAACAACTCTAGGCTCCCACATAAGATTTCTTGCTGCCAGACTGGCCTTCCTGAGACCATGACAGCCTGTTCTCTACCTTGTCATTCACTCCACAATTTATTCCCTTTAGGAACTAACTTTGGTATTATTTCTTCTGCAGGACGAGAAGCTCTTCTTCAAAATCACTTTCCACCTTTGGCCCTGGTGAGGGCTGAAATAATGGTGAACTGGCTAGCCACCAGAATTGAGGAGGCCTGGGCCCCTGGACATGAACATACAGGAGAAACTTCACCAGAGCTTTATTTACTGCAGGCCAAAAGGCCTGTCATCAGCACCTCCACAGGGTGAAAGTCGTGTTCCTCCAGCTCCTACCACAAAGGCAGAACTCAGGTGCTCAGGGTCACCTGTGAGTGCAGGTGCTTGACCCCAGAGAGGAAGTTAACAACAGCACAATGATTTGTTTCCACAATTTCTCCCAGGCAGACCCATGCCAGAATACCAAGGAGGAGCAATTACAGTGGGCAGCAGTTTGTGACTCCAGGGATCTCAAGTCACAGAGAAAGTAGGAGCTATGACAAAGGGGAAGAGCTGGGACCCAGGTCTCAGGTTTCCGGCAAGGCCAGAAGAACTTTCAGGCCATTCTTGTAGTTCAGGTTAAATAGGAGGAAGCAGAGACCCCCAGACAGCTAGGATGCTCTGACTCTTGTATAGAAAGGCAGGATAGTCTGAGCTGAGGATTCACATGAGTCAGGAGAGGGAGGTCTCCACACTGGAATCGCTGTAGCCGAGGAGGCTCTGAAATGGGAAGAGAGGAAAAATGTAAGTCCTAGGCATGTGGTTTTTAGTCCCCATTCACCATTATCCTCCCCAACTGCAGAGATCCCCTATAATCCCTCACCCTTCTTCCTGTCTGTTTGTATCACAATGACACCCCAACCTCCATCTCCACCCTTACCTAATGGGATAATCTTAGAGGGTTTCCTCTCAAGCTCAAAAGAAAGTACAATAGGGCGGAGGGCACAGGGGCTGGTACAAAGTGTCCAGAGGAAGAGGGTCAAGGGCTTGTCAATCTTGGCTGAGGACTAGAAAGGAAAACTCAGAATTAATCAGAACACAAAGTCCTAAACCTTTGCCAAAGCCCGAAGAATCTGGGTATCTGAGCCCCACTTCCCAGACATCTCACCTCAAGCTGGGCTCCAGGCCCTAAAAATTGCAAGGCCACTTTCCCTGGCACTTGGACAAACTCTAGGAGAGAGGTCCACTCACTAGGACTCAGTCCTAGTGCTGCTGCCACATGATGATTCCTACAGGTTACCACAGCTTCAGCTGTCCCATCCTCCACCAGGAGCCTGAAGGGAGGGCAGAGGAAATAAAAAGTCCCACAGCAACCCAGGTGACTGATCCCCTGAACCCACCATGCCTCCTTCCCCACTGTTTCCTCTATTTAGCTCACTCCACCTTCATTCATTCAAAAAATATCTATTATGCAATTCCTACAAGCCAGGAACTATGCTAATATAGATATAGCAGACAAATGAAGTAAATGGTACAATGGTGCTGCCCATGCTCTTACCTGATGCTGGCCTGGCTTACAGATGTTGGCGTAGGGCAAGTTGGGCCTTGACGAGTGCACCTCCCCTGGGATGAAGACAGTGGTTAGAAAAATCCTCTTGGTTTCATTACATTACTCTGTTGATCCACACCCAGCTCAGCCTCTCCCCTCCTTACCTGGGGGCAGATGCTGGTACAATGAGCACACACCCAGAAGAGCTGAAGGCTAAACACAGAAACAATATGGCAAGAAGCAGTGGCCTGGAATGGGGCCCTGCCACCCTGTAGAAGTTCAGCCAGGTAGACATGGGGCAGGAGAACACTAGAGACAAAGACAGACAGGAGTAAGAAATAGGCCAAGGATTCTGAAAGCAGAGTCTGGAAGGACTTAGCAGGCATTGGGATGGGCATGACAGTGCCTTCCATGCTCTCCTGAAAGCCCCATGGCACCCCCATTTTCATTCCTGATCTCTGATAGCCATCAATTACTTTTCAGACTTAAATACCAAGCCAAGAAATATTTGCATATTAGATTGAAAAGCGTTCTAAAGTCTAAAACTTTATTTGGGGGTAGAGGAAATCTGATTTAACAGATACTGCTAGGGTTGGGGAAGACTTATAGTGATGGCAAACAGAGCCAGGGCCATGTGGGGATGCAGATGTGAAGCCATGAGGTTTAGGGGTCAAGGCCCAAGGCACTGACCTGGTTGTAGTCTCCAGGGGAAAACTCAGGATCTGCACATAAGTGGATGACCGGAAACAACAGTAAACGTTATAGGATCTACAAGTAGAAGGAGCATAGTAATGAGGAGGAAAAAGAAGTCAAGTAGGGGTAGGAGCTGGCACTCAGAGATCATGGATCACATGTTGGCTGCCACCCTGAGGATGAACCTTGGCTGTGGCTCTACCAAAGCTGGGAGAAGACTAGAAGACTGGACTGCATGCAGCATCATCAGGGTAGTGGACACAAATGGCAGGCACACACATAGAAAGGTACATCAAAGAGAAGGTGTCCTTACAGCAAGATTAAGTGGGGTGAGTATTAAAAGAGAACCACAGGGAGAGGCAGCCAGGCCACACTACACAGACATGTACCTGGAAACTCTTTTCTCCAGCTGGTTAAAGTAGACCCGGGCTCCTGGAAGAAGTCCTAGTGAGGGAGGCAAGTATGGGTCTTCAATATAGATGTCCAGGTGAGGGGGGAATTCACAGTCAGCAGTAAGTAGGAGTACAGTTAGCCTCACACACTCTCGCATGGCCTTTGTGTTCCCTACAGAAGAAAGGAGTGGGAGTTAGTGGTATCTGTCAGGACCACAAGGTCACATCACTCTTATTTCACACCTTCCCCCCCAAAGGAGAGCTTGTTACCAGGCTTCGTCCAGGGAGGGGTCAGAAGGGGCTCACACAGTGTCCGTGACAAAATCTCAGCTGAGAAAGACACTAAGGAATCGGTGAAGCTGGAGGGTCAGAAAAATACACTGAGAATGGAAGCATAGCACAGACTAGAAAGATCAAAAGACAGAAAAAGGAGCTAAATATCTGCTAAAATTTCATATATAAAGTCATGGGAGACTGAGCTCTGCCAAATCAAAAAATAACAGGGCTTATGAGGAAAATAAAAATTGTGGCAGATCATTTAAAACCTATACCACTTTGGGGCAGCACCTGTGGCTCAGTGAGTAGGGTGCCGGCCCCATATACCAAAGGGTGGCAGGTTCAAACCTGGCCCTGGCCAAACTGCAACAAAAAAATAGCGGAGTGTTGTGGCGGGCACCTGTGGTCCCAGCTTCTCGGGAGGCTGAGGCAAGAGAATCAATCGCCTAAGCCCAAGAGCTGGAGGTTGCTGTGAGCTGTGACACCACAACACTCTACTGAGGGCAACAAAGTGAGACTCTGTCTCTAAAAAAGACAAAACCTATATCAATTTATAACCAGAGGCCTTACTGGCAGAGGTAAATCTCCATCTAGAACATCAGCCCACCACTTACAGGCTTATACCTTGGGGGTTCGTGCTCACTCTGTTGCCCTTGGTAGAATGTCATGGTATCATTGCTCAAAGTTAACCTCAAACTCTCAGGCTCAAGTGATCCTCTTGCCTCAGCCTCCTAAGCAGCTAAGACTACAGCTACCTACCATGATACCTGGCTAGTAACAGGTTCTTGTTCTTGCTCAGGCTGGTTTCCAGCTCCTGATTATAGGATTACAGGTGTAAGCCACCACACCTGGCCAGCTTCTTCATTTATACATGTGACTACCCTTACATGAGGAAAGTATAGTTGTTCCCAAGGCCATGCCAGCTACTTCTTGTGCTTTTTTGAGATTTTCAGCTTTTTAATTATATTTTCTTATGTTTCTCTTATTTCCTTTTACTGCTAAGGCTTTTCCTTAATTGTGAAAAGCTTGCTTGTTATAATTTCAAAAAAATCACATGCTAGGAGGCTCTGTGCCTGTAGCTCAGCAGAGGGCACGAGCCACATACACTGGGGCTGGCAGGTTCAAACCCAGCCTGGGCCTGCCAAACAATGACAACTACAATAAAAAAGTAGCCAGGCATTGTGGGGGGCACCTGTAGTCCCAGCTACTCAGGAGGCTGAGGCAAGAGAATCACTTAAGCCTAAGAGTTTGAGATTGCTGTGAGCTATGACATCACAATTTTTAAAATTAAAAATTTTAAAAAGAAACACACGCTAGAACAGAAAACAGAACACACACAGCTAACTTGGTAGGGAAAAGAGTAGCCACATTAACCAGAAGGGCTGATGGACATTTACTTGCTACTGAGTAGGTCAGTCAGTGAGGACTCAGGCAGTGCCTTGTTTGTACTCAGAACACCTGGAATATCCTGAGAGTTCTCAAGCTCCAGGGTCCACTCATCCTGGACAGTGATGCAAGATACACAGCCAGCCAACTCCAAAGGACGCTGAGACACGCAAGATGAACTGTCTTTCTCGAACAACATTGATGTCTGCTGGGAAATGGGAAGATGACTGCTTCTGAGTGTATCCTAGCCCAGGAGGAGGTTCATAAAATACTTTGACCCAATCTTGTTTTCTTTCTGGAGCCTACAGAAGGAAGTTATCTCAAGCCTTCTAGCTCAAGGCTTCTCACAGACAAGCCTTCTAGCTTTATCTAAATCCAGCCTTCTTGCAGGAGACCTAACGAGTGACCAGGTACTGGTGCAACCCTCCAGATCCCAACCCATAAAGCCTTCTGGAGAGGGGTGTGATGAAGCAGCACACTCACAGGGGGGCCAGGAGCCACAAGTCGATACACATGCCCTGGGTGCAGGAACTCAAACCAGCGGACTGAAGAGCCATGGAAGATAAGGAGAACCTGTGTAAAAGAGCACAGGTTGCTGGGGTCCCAGCCAGAGGCTCGGGGCACAGAAGATCAGGTCCTAGGTCCTTCAAGTCCCTGTTTACCTTCTTATCCTTGTCCTCACTTCTCTGAGGCTCGGCTGGGCCCCATCCAGTCCCTTCCTTCCTCTGTGAACCTCCAAGCCAGCTCCCTGACACATGGAAACAGAGTGTGGGCTTGGGAACCTCTGAACAGGCTCCTGGGAGGACACAAAAATTCCGTTTCATGAGGGCCTCTTTGTGGGACAGCAAGAACAGTCGGCTCTGTTCTTCGTAGGGTCTGCGTGGGCAGGTGGGATCTGTCTGAGGTGTTGAGCGAGTGGCTGAATGAAGGAAGGATCTGGGTATAGGTAGGATTAGGGCATCCTCCAGAAAGAACTGGACATAGATCCTGTTGGGAAGGAGAAGGAATAGATTGCTTAGTGATGCACGCATAGGGTGTTTTAGGCCCCAGCATCCCACCACCTGCACCAGGGCCTTCCTACCCCTCATACTCAGGAGCATAACCACTACCCCAAGGAACTGACCTGGCCTGCTGCTTCTGGATGAAGTCTGGCATGCTCAGCTCCCTCCAGGACGGGAAGTTACTTATGACAGTCCTCTCTATGACCAACCGAAACCTCTCTGCCCGCACCAGACAGCCTAGAGAAAGAACATTTTCTATTTTGGTAAGAAAAAACATCTGTGGGGTGTGTAGTGAAGCAGACCATACCTCAGGTTTCCCACACCAGAGCTGCTCCCTAACTACTGTCCACATTTGACCCCCACCTTAGAAGGGTGACACCTCCAAGGTGAAACCATTTCATCCTCATGTCCAATCTCACCCTGGCCACCTAGGCTGAAAGGCCTGGATTATACTTTCTCATAAGTCCCTGAAATGCCTGTTTCTAAATCTAAGAATTGTTCCTCTCTAGGCTTTTTCTGTCTATAAAACTCAAAACTCAAATAAGACCATTATTCTTCTAAGAAGGTAGGAAAAAGGAAGATAAGGCCTGCCATATCACTTTCCTAAAGTTCTCCCAAGAGTTATTGGTCAACATGTGTCACTTCAGTATCTTTGATACATCCCAGCAGATGCTTCTTCCCAAGCTCCCCCACTTCCGAGAACCACTCCCCACCACCATCTTCTTTGCACACCTGAACACCATACCTATGAGCCATGGGTCAGTGAGGGGCTGTGAGTTCTTGGCCAGGAGCAGGCAGGGCAGGGAACCACTTTGGTCCCTAAGTTGCAGACAACCTTTACGAGATGAAGCCACCAGAACCCCAAGTAAAACCTGCAGGAAGATGAAGGCCAATGTATCAAATATTTGTTAAACAAATACAGAGAGCATCAGGGAGATGCCTGTGGCTCAAAGGAATAGGGCGCCAGCCCCAAATGCCAGAGGTGGCAGGTTCAAACCCAGCCCTGGCCAAAAACTGCAAAAAAGAAAAACACAAAAAGAAAACAAATACAGAGCATCAACCATGTGCTGGGCACTGTTTTAAATGGCAGAGCTACAAAGTGGACAAAAAAAGATATGGTCTCTCACCTCAAATAACTTATACTCAAGTGGGGAAGACAGATATGAAAAAAACATATATGGTGGCACCCGTAGCTCAGTGGGTAGGGTGCCAGCCACATACACCGGGGCTGGCAGGTTCGAACCCAACCCGGGCCAGCTAAGACAACAATGACAACTGCAACATAAAAATAACCAGGCGTTGTGGTGAGCACCTGTAGTTTCAGCTACTTGGGAGGCGGAGGCAAGAGAATTGCTTAAGCTAAGGTGACCAGATGGCCCACTTTTGGCAGGACAGTCCCGATTTTTAACAATTTGTCCCATGTCCTGCAGCGTTTTTAAAAAGTCCGATTTTTGGAAAGAATGCATGACAAGCTAGGGAACACTGGAGAACAGGAAGGGAATATA